>NW_020700353.1:0-5761 GCF_002925995.2 Terrapene triunguis | reverse complement strand
TGAGAGAACTGCCAAGATGACAGCCAGGGGATGGGAGTGGAGCTGTATCCCTTTCAATAGCTTAAGATTTATTTCTTCTGCATTATTTGATCTCATTTATGTGTGTTTCAATCATGTAAAGTCTGAGATAAATATTGTCTCAATACACATACATTAGCCAATCATTACATGAGATAAAAGGTTTAGATTCACAACTTGAAGGGAATGAGTGAATTAGAACATAACATAACATAAGAACATAAGAATGGCCATACCGGGTCAGACCAAAGGTCCATCTAGTCCAATATCCTGTCTACCGACAGTGGCCAATGCCAGGTGCCCCAGAGGGAGTGAACCTAACAGGCAAGGATCAAGTGATCTCTCTCCTGCCATCCATCTCCACCCTCTGACAAACAGAGGCTAGGGACACCATTCCTTACCCATCCTGGCTAATAGCCATTAATGGACTTAACCACCATGAATTTATCCAGTTCTCTTTTAAACGCTGTTATAGTCCTAGCCTTCACAACCTCCTCAGGTAAGGAGTTCCACAAGTTGACTGTGCACTGCGTGAAGAACTTCCTTTTATTTGTTTTAAACCTGCTGCCTATTAATTTCATTTGGTGACCCCTAGTTCTTGTATTATGGGAATAAGTAAATAACTTTTCCTTATCCACTTTCTCCACATCACTCATGATTTTATATACCTCTATCATATCCCCCCTTAGTCTCTTCTTTTCCAAGCTGAAGAGTCCTAGCCTCTTTAATCTCTCCTCATATGGGACCCGTTCCAAACCCCTAATCATTTTAGTTGCCCTTTTCTGAACCTTTTCCAGTGCCAGTATATCTTTTTTGAGATGAGGAGACCACATCTGTACGCAGTAGTCGAGATGTGGGCATACCATCGATTTATATAAGGGCAATAATATATTCTCCGTCTTATTCTCTATCCCCTTTTTAATGATACCTAACATCCTGTTTGCTTTTTTGACCGCCTCTGCACACTGCGTGGACATCTTCAAAGAACTATCCACAATGACTCCAAGATCTTTTTCCTGACTTGTTGTAGCAAAATTAGCCCCCATCATATTGTATGTATAGTTGGGGTTATTTTTTCCAATGTGCATTACTTTAGGGGCAACTCCAAGGGAAATACTATTTATGGAGATATCAATCTAAATTTTACAGGAGTTTTGTTATCTTCCCTTTAGGTTCTATCCATGGAAATTCACCCATACTCGTCTGCTGAAAGATCAAATAATGGAAATCTGCCTCCAGAGAACGTGGAAGGCTGACGCAGAAGGGGAACTGAAAGATGCCCACATTCAAATCAAAACGGAACGTTGAGAACTGACAGTTGCAACGCTGGCCCCCACCAGTCCCTAGGACAGGGGTGGCCAACCTGAGCCTGAGAAGGAGCCAGAATTTACCAATGAACATTGCCAAAGAGCCACAGGAATATGTCAGCAGCCCCCCGTCCTCTACCCCCCTCCAGCCCCCAGCACCTCCCGCCCACCAGCAGCCCCCCCAATCAGCGGCTGGGAATCTGGGAATTACCTTCTGTAAAAACTCATCTTCTTTCGAACACCTGTGGAAATAGCTGATTCAAGAAGTTGTTGACAGATGGATAGTACGCGTCTATCAGCAGCTCCTTGGGTCACCAGCCGCTGTCAACCAAGCCAGTTGGCAGACTGAAGGCAGGGCAAGAATGCTGAAGCAGAACATTCTTTGCTGTTGGGATACGTGACATCACAATAAACTTATACATAAACACACCTGGACACCCACCCAGAGAGAGACGCACCCACAGAAGCTAGTAACATTTACAACATTGAGAGGTGCACCCAAAATCTCTAGGAATTTTGATTTGGGGGAGGGGATCATAGGTGCTGACTGCATGGGTGCTCCAGGGCTGGAGCACCCCTGGGGAAAAATTAGTGGGTGCTGAGCACCCACTGGCAGCCAACCTCTACCCTCCCCCCAGCCCATCTCCCGCTAACCAACTCCACCTCCTCCCTCACAGGGCCTTCTGCCTGCCACAACAAACAGCTGTTTGGCTGCATTCAGGACGCTCCCAGTGGGTGGGGGAGGAGCAAAGCCGTAACTCACCCAGAGACGTGATTTTATTAAAAGGTTCGGAGGCCCAGAAACACGTTGAAAATGTTCTAAGGCCCTGTGGGAAGGAGCAGAGCATTGGGCCTGTGGGATCGATACGATGACTTAGTGGAAGCTCTTTGGGGCAGGGAGAGCTTTGTGTGGCTGGGCAGTGCCTAGCAGAATGGGGCCTCGGGCTCAGACTGAGGGCTGTGCAGCCAGTGGCAGTACAAACAAATTACAATGGGGGGGGGAACAAAGCGACACATCTAATCGTTGGGATTTTACACAAAGACCTTTCAGAAGAGCCCCAGACAGTGTCTGAGCTGGCTCGGATGAGACAGCAAGGGGCAGCGCAGCCTGAGCCAGTGAAACTGCCAATCCCCCAGGGAGCAGTGGAAGCAGGCCCAAGCCGTAGCAAAGAGTGGTTCCTGCCGGGAGACGGGAAGCAGGCAGATTGGGACAGAGAGTGTCTGTTTGTTCTGTATGTGGACAGCACCGGGCACAATGGGGCTGGTCCCTGAGTGGGACCTGTACACAATGCTACTAAAAGAAGGGGATTTGTTGGATTACTGGCGAGCTCTGAATCCCCTGAGTGCAAAGGTGGCAGGTGACAGGGGCAAGCCCTGGACAGACAGGATCTGCCCAGCCAGGGCAGCATGTGCAGGACGGGGAAGGGGAAAGGCCATTGGGAGTGTTTCCGCAGAAGCAAAAAATTGGGGAACCAGCCTGTTCCCGCCCAAAGGGGCTCGAGGGGACTACAATGGTCCTTGGCCCGGTGTGCTTAGCTCCAATAAAGACACCGAGGGGAGAAAGCAAGCCAAGTTTATTTCAGAGCTCTGAAATGGCACTAGGAGACCAGCATGTCTCAAATCCAGTGCAACAAATACAAATAACTTTTACTTTTTATACTTCAAACTATTTCTATACATCTCTTTGTCTGGCTATTCCCCCACCCCTCCCTTCCAGACAACTGTTACAATAAGCTCTACATAAGCTTGTGAGAAAACTTTCCCAGTCTCTGCGACCTTGAGTTAGACATCTGCAAACTAATTATCTCTCTGTTCCCTCCTCCTTATCTCTATTATTTCTGCTAGTGTGAGTGAAACTGCAGCCGTCTGCTAGAAACGCTGACCAATACATTTCTGCTTCAGCCTGCCACAGAGCATATAAAGCAGTAAACACAGAAGTAGGTGAGAGTTCACAAGATGGAGTTTGGGGGTTCAGATAGGCCCAGAGCAAAAGAGTTTCATCGACACTTTGGTCTTCCACTCTCCCGAGTTACCTGGTAGCTATGCCTAGTGGACCCCAACAAGCCCAACCATGGCGGAGTGAGGCTGTTCCCTGGGCTAGATCTCCACAGACAGCAGTCATGGGCAGGCTGGGAGGGATGGCCTGGATTCACTTTGGATTGGCTCCAGTGTAAATGAGACGAGAATTGTCCCAGAAGGGCCCAGGTACAAGAGTGACAGACACTGTAGGTGGAGCCTGTGAATAAAAAACTTAGGTGCATTATAAAACAGTAGTAAAATAATCCCCCTGCTCCCCTTCTCCTGATGGGTGACCCCAAGTCTGACCTTGTACCTGTCCATGGGGCATCATCACTGAATGGGGGAGCTGTTAACGAGGCGCCACAGGGACTGGCTGTAGCCCCCTCACTATTCAACTTTGTAATTAACCATCTGGAAGTAAATATAAAATCACTGCTGATAAAGTCTGTGGCTAGCACAGCTTGGAGGAGTAGTAAATAATGCTAATGACGGGGAGTTGTACAGAGCAGCCTGGATGGTTTGGTAAACTGGGATTAGTAAAACAAATGCAGTTTAATACAGCCAAAAGCCAGGCCCTATAGCTGGGAACGGAGGCTGGTGGCCACACCTAGAGCCTAGGGAACCGTAGCCTGGAAAGCAGGGACTATGACAAGGATTTAGGGTCATAGAGGACAAACAGCTGAACCTGAACTTCTGTGAGCTGCTTTCAGGTTAAGCCTGCAGCTTTGGGCAAGTAATTCAGACCCTGGGTCTGTGTTGGAGCAGACGGGCGTGTCTGGCTCAACAAGACAGGGTGCTGGGGTCCCGAGCTGCCAGGGCAGGAAAGCAGGGGCAGAAGTAGTCTTGGCACATCAGTTGGCAGCTCCCAAGGGGCTTTCTGTGATCCAACCTGTCACAAGGGACAAAACACTCCAATCCCTCCCGGTGGGAGGAGCCAGGTTTGCTCTTCAAATTCTGTCCTTGGTAAATGTCCAGGCCTGGGAAAATCCCACAACAGCATTTCTAATGGGAAGCTGGCTGCAGAACAATTAAACTGCTGAGCGCTCCTATGCAGGAGGGGTGGGAATTCAGTCTCTGTGTTCTGTCAGTGCAGCTAGAGCAATAGGAAAACCTCACCACTCACTGTAGCAACTGTCTACTCCAAAAGCATTTTAAGTGTAGACAGCCTGAGAGTGAGACCAGATCTACCTCCAGTTGGCACTAGGGATGCACCAGCACTGAGACTACAGCACTGACAACAGTTCAATGCTTCCCGAGTTGACAAGATTCAAACCTACGTGGGAAAGCCCCAAGGGATTTCTAGTCCAGCAACTTAACCCCTCAGCCACAACTACCTGATGGCCATTGGCTTTCCTACACTATGATTCTCTTCTCAGTGAATTATCACTTCACATTGTTTGCTCAGACCAACCTCCCCGGCCCACTCACTGCTATGCGGGGCTGTAAGTGTGTCCATTGCTGGACAGCAGGAACTCGTGCCCATTTCCCTTCCGGCTGGAACAGGATTGGAGTGTGTTTGTGTTAATGACATTGCTGTAGATTGTTGTTCGTTCCCCATCTTGGCAATTCAGACAGTCCCTTTCCCATTCAGATCTCCAGCATCTCATTCCAATAGCAGGGGTCCGGTTTTCTCTGGGGCACTGACATGTTTCAGGGGGTTGGTGAGTGAACTCAGCCTTGCATTCCGTCCTTGATGAGGCAGGGCAAGGGTGGTCAGTTTTGTTGGGTCAGAAAGTTGGCAACCCTAGATCCAGGGGAAACAAACACCCAACGAGGCTGGCCAGGGGCAGGACATCAGCTTGGAGGGGAGGGGAGAGGAGGCGGTGGCAGTGACATCACAAAGGCCTGTTGCAGGAACTCAGCCTATTGGGCAAAGGTGGTGGGGAGGGGGTGACCTCACAGAGAGACCCTGACATCAGCCGGGCAGGACAAAGGTGCAGGGCCAGGCTAGTCTTTGAGACCCCCCCACCCCCCGGCTTTGCTGCCGCAAGTCTCCTTCGCGAGGTCTCTCCTCAAGGACTGAGAGAGAATTAGGATTCATGGAAGTGAGCATGAGGAGGAACCTCTGTGGAGCTTTCTCCTTTCCTACCACTGATTGTGCCAGAAAACAAACTTCCCTTTTCCAAGGTAAGAGGCCCAGAGAGGTTTGGAACCTGTTCAGTCTGATCCCCCTGGTGCAGGCAGCATTCTAGGCCCAGAAAACACTGGCTTAAGTTGGCAGAATTTGATTTCCTGCCTAGGACTTTGACGCTTGGAATCCCTGGGGACATTGGGGTTTATCCTTTTTGGTTTCCCTTTTCCTCTCTCCTCCCTCCTTTGTCCTCTTCTCTTGCTTCTTTTTCCCCTTTCCCCGGCTTCCCTCCCTCTACGAAGGAGGGGTGTGTGTGGAGTGTGGATGGGGTGGGGGGTGCTCTCAT
>NW_020700352.1:0-3772 GCF_002925995.2 Terrapene triunguis | reverse complement strand
CAACAAACCTGGCGTTCTGTTTCCTTTCCTGCGTCGTCACCACTGCAGCTGGTGACCCCGACGTGATACCCCTCTACTCACCGGCTGGATACGCCGAGCGCGCCCGCGGCTGTTTGCCGCCCCTTATTCGTGAGTATGGGGGGGGGACTCTCCAGTGCCCAGAAGGAGCACGCAAGAGAGTTACAAAAGATTATACGGCAGCGATCATGCATCGCTGTCCCGGTCGCTCATATTGAGGACCTTCTAAGGGAAATAGACCGCCAGTGCCCCTGGTATCCTGACTGCGGGTCATTACAGCTTCCTGATTGGATACGGATTGGGATCACCTTGCATAGTAAACCCCGTGCCCCAGTTCAGCACCTGCTGCTCTGGCAGCGTTGTAAGGAGGCGCTGGAGGGGGTCGGCCCCGACGGCCCCAAGCCGGTCTCCCTTTTGCCCCCAGGTGATGGGCCACCCCCCTCCTACCTGCAGCTGACCCTCCCTGCGCCGCCGCCCGTGGCGGCGCCCCCCTGCCTACCGGTCGGGCGGGGGGGCGCTGACGCCGCGGCGGTGCAGCCAGTGCGTAAGGCCGGTCTCTTGACCGACGAGGAATCCAGCTGTGGGTTCGAGGTGTTCCCCGTCTCTTGGCGGGATAATGGAAATGGGGGGGAGATAGTGGATTGGGAGGCTCTCCCCTACTCGGTTCTGCGCGAGCTCCGCAAGGCGGTTCGTGAGACCGGGGTGCGGTCCACTTTCACCCTGGGGATCATGGAAGGTGTGTCAAACGGTTATCACTTACTCCTCCAAGATTGGAAAGACATGTGTCGCATGGTGCTGTCTCCCGCGCAATACGTTGTGTGGGACAGCGAGTACCAGCGAGAGGCGCTTGCGGCAGCAGCATAAGGTGGGGGGGCCTATCTTGCTAAGCAGTTGTATGGCACAGGGCAGTTTTTGAGCATCCCCCAGCAGGTGGAGGGCACGCCCCGGGCAGCTTATCCCTGGTGGTCTAGTGGTTAGGATTCGGCGCTCTCACCGCCGCAGCCCGAGTCCGTGGGCGGATGATGGAGGGGGTACATCTCAACCTGTGGGGCCGTGATTTATTAACGCTTTAATTGCCACCATCCATATTGATGATTAGGCGTACGGCCCTCCCCCTCCATTGGCTCACTGATGAGCCCGTCTGGGTTGCACAGTGGCCGCTTCCTCTGGACAAGCTGGAGGCTCTCCAGCACTTGGTTAATGACCAGCTACGGGCAGGGCATGTGGAGGAGTCCACTAGCCCCTTTATTACCCCCGTCTTTGAAAGCTGAAGTTAGAAGTAAAAGGCAATCAAAAGACTGGGAAAGTTAATTGTGACCCTTTTTAAGTAAGAATCTTTAAGCTGTGGATAGCTTTGGATCTGGAAGCAAGCCAGAAAGCATTTGTATTAATGCAATTTTTTAACTAATAAGGTAGAAGCCACTGAAACCTGGGCTGCCTATGAGACAAATACAAGGAAACATTTTAAGCAATGACTGACTGCCCAGAAGGGGTAGACCTCTGTTCTTTTGTTTTTCAGATCATCAGAGAAAACGGATGCCAGCTAAACAGCATTCAATGTACCATGCATTTACTGGCACAATAGGAATTATTTTTGTGTTTTATGGCAAAAATTGTTGTTAAGAATTGCATACCAACAGTCTTTGGAAACAAGGACATGGAAAGTTAACCCACTCCCCATATTGCCCGTGGGATCCTTCTGGCTACCTCAGATTTTTAGCCAGCGGGCTGGGGAGGGAGGAAAGCAATTAGACACCTGAGGTTGTACCAAGTGCACTCCTCAAAAGTGGGTGTGCTTGGCCCGGTTTGTTGCTCCAAAGCTCTGTAATAAAGTTATTTTACTGGAAGAGTGAAGGTTTCCTTTGTAGGTTAAGAGAAGCCAAGAAGAGAAGAGGAAAAAGCACAGAATGAGTTAACTGAGAGGAAGATACAGCTTGCAGGCTCATCCAAGGTCACAGCCAAAACTTGGCTGACCCCCAAGACAAAGGGGGGGGCTTAAATGTGCCCAAGCAATTAAGATCTGCAAAATACAGACAATGCATTAATGAAATGTGTTAGGTTTTTTCTCACAGGTAGAAAAGTGTTATTTAAAGACCCTAGCACCCCTGCAATTAATTGAAAACAAGGAAATTGAGTCTATGTAAAGTCCATCAACGAAAGACTGCTTTTGGCTCCATGCTGGAAAGGCCCTTTCCAAGTCCTGTTAACCACCAACACCGCAGTGAAGTGCCAAGGACTAACTGCCTGGACCCATGCTTTTCACTGCAAAAAGACCCCTCCACCTCGGGAGGACTTTCTGACTGATGATAAGCCTATTTCTCCTTCTAGTTCTGCTGTGCCGTCTGGACAGCAGGAAAAAGGAAAAAAAGACAAGGTGAAGTGCTAGTAACCTCTCCCTTGTCCACTGACAGACCTACTGTTGCTTTGAATTTTTCTAGAAGACACAAAACCACTACAGGGTGATGTGCTAGTAACCTCTCCCCTGTATGATGCTGAATCATGACTGTTTCAGGAAAAGAGAAGAAGGAACATTTGCTTCATTGAAACCACAAAGTCCAGGGATTCCTGACTACAAGAGACATTAAGAACTGACCCTGGTGAAGAAACAGAATTATACATTGGCAGGAAGAAACTTGTAGGACCCATTCTTGGGAACGTGGTATTGATTGGATTTTGGGGTTTATTCTACAGGCTGCGCCCTGTGTTTTGGATAAGTCCCTCAGCATGTATTGCCCTCCCTAATTGGATTTTAAATGACAAGTACCAAAGGCACCTTGTTGCCATTGCCCCTGCCATTTCCTTCATTACACTATTACCCTTGTAACACATCCAAATACAGACAATGACCCAGAAGTTGCTGACAGAGATGGTATTGAATATCACTGAGGCTGGGAAGGCATTGCAGTGGGATCTAGCATGTTCAGGCTTGGCCCACTGCCCTTACAGACACATCAGGAGTACCATCTGATCTGTGGCCATGAAGACATGCTTGAAAACTTTCTGGGTGGAAGTGCAGACGTTCTCAGTGCTCCTTCCAAGCATATGGACCGGTTGAGAGGGTGTGGGCTCCCACATACCGAATCCTGCCGGGTCCATGGGGAGGATGCATGTGGGATTGGGTAATTCACCAAGACATCTGGGAAATTAGACCTCCTGGTATGCCCAATCGATTTTTAGTCAGTGCTCCTGGGATTACACCTGACAGGACACTTACTTTTTCAAGCTAATGATAGCTGTGTGTATGTTAATGACACCACACTACAAGACATTTGGGTCCACCTGGCAAAAGTATTGAATCAATCTGATTTCTGCCTGGCCGTTGCCCCAGACATGCAAGGTCTGTTAAGTACCTGCCTTGTTCCTGTCTGCAAATCACCCAGTAACATCTGGGGTGTGAGACAGTGAAAGAAATGTGTTGTTTTAAGCTTACTGATAATAGTAATTGCATGCAATAGCAAATTGATATGCTGAAATGTTATGCTTAAGCCATTTGCTAAAGATGTTTTTCCTCCTTGGTGGAATTATATTTAGTTATAGCCACCCTTAGAGTGGATAAAGACCCTTTTATAGTATGGGGTCTTAGTTTTAATTTTTGGCGTTTTGCTTTGCTGCTTTGTTTAATGTTTACGCAATCTAGTGGCGTTGTGTATGCTACCCTGCAAAGCTGCTTTGTTTAAACACCGCATATAAAATAAAACAGGGGGGGATGTAGGAATGTGTTGCTCCCTAATCATAAGCCTTGAAGAACGGCAAA
>NW_020700351.1:0-3772 GCF_002925995.2 Terrapene triunguis | reverse complement strand
CAACAAACCTGGCGTTCTGTTTCCTTTCCTGCGTCGTCACCACTGCAGCTGGTGACCCCGACGTGATACCCCTCTACTCACCGGCTGGATACGCCGAGCGCGCCCGCGGCTGTTTGCCGCCCCTTATTCGTGAGTATGGGGGGGGGACTCTCCAGTGCCCAGAAGGAGCACGCAAGAGAGTTACAAAAGATTATACGGCAGCGATCATGCATCGCTGTCCCGGTCGCTCATATTGAGGACCTTCTAAGGGAAATAGACCGCCAGTGCCCCTGGTATCCTGACTGCGGGTCATTACAGCTTCCTGATTGGATACGGATTGGGATCACCTTGCATAGTAAACCCCGTGCCCCAGTTCAGCACCTGCTGCTCTGGCAGCGTTGTAAGGAGGCGCTGGAGGGGGTCGGCCCCGACGGCCCCAAGCCGGTCTCCCTTTTGCCCCCAGGTGATGGGCCACCCCCCTCCTACCTGCAGCTGACCCTCCCTGCGCCGCCGCCCGTGGCGGCGCCCCCCTGCCTACCGGTCGGGCGGGGGGGCGCTGACGCCGCGGCGGTGCAGCCAGTGCGTAAGGCCGGTCTCTTGACCGACGAGGAATCCAGCTGTGGGTTCGAGGTGTTCCCCGTCTCTTGGCGGGATAATGGAAATGGGGGGGAGATAGTGGATTGGGAGGCTCTCCCCTACTCGGTTCTGCGCGAGCTCCGCAAGGCGGTTCGTGAGACCGGGGTGCGGTCCACTTTCACCCTGGGGATCATGGAAGGTGTGTCAAACGGTTATCACTTACTCCTCCAAGATTGGAAAGACATGTGTCGCATGGTGCTGTCTCCCGCGCAATACGTTGTGTGGGACAGCGAGTACCAGCGAGAGGCGCTTGCGGCAGCAGCATAAGGTGGGGGGGCCTATCTTGCTAAGCAGTTGTATGGCACAGGGCAGTTTTTGAGCATCCCCCAGCAGGTGGAGGGCACGCCCCGGGCAGCTTATCCCTGGTGGTCTAGTGGTTAGGATTCGGCGCTCTCACCGCCGCAGCCCGAGTCCGTGGGCGGATGATGGAGGGGGTACATCTCAACCTGTGGGGCCGTGATTTATTAACGCTTTAATTGCCACCATCCATATTGATGATTAGGCGTACGGCCCTCCCCCTCCATTGGCTCACTGATGAGCCCGTCTGGGTTGCACAGTGGCCGCTTCCTCTGGACAAGCTGGAGGCTCTCCAGCACTTGGTTAATGACCAGCTACGGGCAGGGCATGTGGAGGAGTCCACTAGCCCCTTTATTACCCCCGTCTTTGAAAGCTGAAGTTAGAAGTAAAAGGCAATCAAAAGACTGGGAAAGTTAATTGTGACCCTTTTTAAGTAAGAATCTTTAAGCTGTGGATAGCTTTGGATCTGGAAGCAAGCCAGAAAGCATTTGTATTAATGCAATTTTTTAACTAATAAGGTAGAAGCCACTGAAACCTGGGCTGCCTATGAGACAAATACAAGGAAACATTTTAAGCAATGACTGACTGCCCAGAAGGGGTAGACCTCTGTTCTTTTGTTTTTCAGATCATCAGAGAAAACGGATGCCAGCTAAACAGCATTCAATGTACCATGCATTTACTGGCACAATAGGAATTATTTTTGTGTTTTATGGCAAAAATTGTTGTTAAGAATTGCATACCAACAGTCTTTGGAAACAAGGACATGGAAAGTTAACCCACTCCCCATATTGCCCGTGGGATCCTTCTGGCTACCTCAGATTTTTAGCCAGCGGGCTGGGGAGGGAGGAAAGCAATTAGACACCTGAGGTTGTACCAAGTGCACTCCTCAAAAGTGGGTGTGCTTGGCCCGGTTTGTTGCTCCAAAGCTCTGTAATAAAGTTATTTTACTGGAAGAGTGAAGGTTTCCTTTGTAGGTTAAGAGAAGCCAAGAAGAGAAGAGGAAAAAGCACAGAATGAGTTAACTGAGAGGAAGATACAGCTTGCAGGCTCATCCAAGGTCACAGCCAAAACTTGGCTGACCCCCAAGACAAAGGGGGGGGCTTAAATGTGCCCAAGCAATTAAGATCTGCAAAATACAGACAATGCATTAATGAAATGTGTTAGGTTTTTTCTCACAGGTAGAAAAGTGTTATTTAAAGACCCTAGCACCCCTGCAATTAATTGAAAACAAGGAAATTGAGTCTATGTAAAGTCCATCAACGAAAGACTGCTTTTGGCTCCATGCTGGAAAGGCCCTTTCCAAGTCCTGTTAACCACCAACACCGCAGTGAAGTGCCAAGGACTAACTGCCTGGACCCATGCTTTTCACTGCAAAAAGACCCCTCCACCTCGGGAGGACTTTCTGACTGATGATAAGCCTATTTCTCCTTCTAGTTCTGCTGTGCCGTCTGGACAGCAGGAAAAAGGAAAAAAAGACAAGGTGAAGTGCTAGTAACCTCTCCCTTGTCCACTGACAGACCTACTGTTGCTTTGAATTTTTCTAGAAGACACAAAACCACTACAGGGTGATGTGCTAGTAACCTCTCCCCTGTATGATGCTGAATCATGACTGTTTCAGGAAAAGAGAAGAAGGAACATTTGCTTCATTGAAACCACAAAGTCCAGGGATTCCTGACTACAAGAGACATTAAGAACTGACCCTGGTGAAGAAACAGAATTATACATTGGCAGGAAGAAACTTGTAGGACCCATTCTTGGGAACGTGGTATTGATTGGATTTTGGGGTTTATTCTACAGGCTGCGCCCTGTGTTTTGGATAAGTCCCTCAGCATGTATTGCCCTCCCTAATTGGATTTTAAATGACAAGTACCAAAGGCACCTTGTTGCCATTGCCCCTGCCATTTCCTTCATTACACTATTACCCTTGTAACACATCCAAATACAGACAATGACCCAGAAGTTGCTGACAGAGATGGTATTGAATATCACTGAGGCTGGGAAGGCATTGCAGTGGGATCTAGCATGTTCAGGCTTGGCCCACTGCCCTTACAGACACATCAGGAGTACCATCTGATCTGTGGCCATGAAGACATGCTTGAAAACTTTCTGGGTGGAAGTGCAGACGTTCTCAGTGCTCCTTCCAAGCATATGGACCGGTTGAGAGGGTGTGGGCTCCCACATACCGAATCCTGCCGGGTCCATGGGGAGGATGCATGTGGGATTGGGTAATTCACCAAGACATCTGGGAAATTAGACCTCCTGGTATGCCCAATCGATTTTTAGTCAGTGCTCCTGGGATTACACCTGACAGGACACTTACTTTTTCAAGCTAATGATAGCTGTGTGTATGTTAATGACACCACACTACAAGACATTTGGGTCCACCTGGCAAAAGTATTGAATCAATCTGATTTCTGCCTGGCCGTTGCCCCAGACATGCAAGGTCTGTTAAGTACCTGCCTTGTTCCTGTCTGCAAATCACCCAGTAACATCTGGGGTGTGAGACAGTGAAAGAAATGTGTTGTTTTAAGCTTACTGATAATAGTAATTGCATGCAATAGCAAATTGATATGCTGAAATGTTATGCTTAAGCCATTTGCTAAAGATGTTTTTCCTCCTTGGTGGAATTATATTTAGTTATAGCCACCCTTAGAGTGGATAAAGACCCTTTTATAGTATGGGGTCTTAGTTTTAATTTTTGGCGTTTTGCTTTGCTGCTTTGTTTAATGTTTACGCAATCTAGTGGCGTTGTGTATGCTACCCTGCAAAGCTGCTTTGTTTAAACACCGCATATAAAATAAAACAGGGGGGGATGTAGGAATGTGTTGCTCCCTAATCATAAGCCTTGAAGAACGGCAAA
>NW_020700350.1:0-7717 GCF_002925995.2 Terrapene triunguis | reverse complement strand
GGGGGGGGGACTCTCCAGTGCCCAGAAGGAGCACGCAAGAGAGTTACATAAGATTATACGGCAGCGATCATGCATCGCTGTCCCGGTCGCTCATATTGAGGACCTTCTAAGGGAAATAGATCGCCAGTGCCCCTGGTATCCTGACTGCGGGTCTTTACAGCTTTTTGATTGGATACGGATTGGGATCACCTTGCATAGTAAACCCCGTGCCCCAGTTCAGCACCTGCTGCTCTGGCAGCGTTGTAAGGAGGCGCTGGAGGGGTTCGGCCCCGATGGCCTTAAGCCGGTCTCCCTTTTGCCCCCAGGTGATGGGCCACCCCCCTCCTACCCGCAGCTGACCCTCCCTGCGCCGCCGCCCGTGGCGGCGCCCCCCTGCCTACCGGTCGGGCAGGGGGGCGCTGACGCCGCGGCGGTGCAGCCAGTGCGCGAGGCCGCTCTCTTGACCGGCGAAGAATCCAGCTGTGGGCTCGAGGCGTTCCCCATCTCTAGGCGGGATAATGGAAATGGTGGGGAGATAGTGGATTGGGAGGCTCTCCCCTACTCGGTTCTGCGCGAGCTCCGCAAGGCGGTTCGTGAGACCGGGGTGCGGTCCACTTTCACCCTGGGGATCATGGAAGGTGTGTCAAACGGTTATCACTTACTCCCCCAGGATTGGAAAGACATGTGTCGCATGGTGCTGTCCCCCGCGCAATACGGTGTGTGGGACAGCGAGTACCAGCGAGAGGCGCTTGCAGCAGCAGCACAAGGTGGGGGGGCTTATCTTGCTGAGCAGTTGTATGGCACAGGGCAGTTTTTGAGCATCCCCCAGCAGGTGGAGGGCACGCCCCGGGCAGCTTATCCCTGGTGGTCTAGTGGTTAGGATTCGGCGCTCTCACCGCCGCGGCCCGAGTCCGTGGGCGGATGATGGAGGGGGTACATCTCCACCTGTGGGGCCGTGATTTATTAACGCTTTAATTGCCACCATCCATATTGATGATTAGGCGTACGGCCCTCCCCCTCCGTTGGCTCACTGATGAGCCTGTATGGGTTGCACAGTGGCCGCTTCCTTTGGAAAAGCTGGAGGCCCTCCAGCACTTGGTTAATGACCAGCTACGGGCAGGGCATGTGGAGGAGTCCACTAGCCCCTTTATTACCCCCGTGTTTGAAAGCTGGAGTTAATAGTAAAAGGCAATCAAAAGACTGGGAAAGTCAATTGTGTCCCTTTTAAGTAAGAATCCTTAAGCTGTGGATAGCTTTGGATCTGGAAGCAAGCCAGAAAGCATTTGTATTAATGCAATTTTCTAACTAATAAGGTAGAAGCCACTGAAACCTGGGCTGCCTATGAAACAAATACAAGGAAACATTTTAAGCAATGACTGACTGCCCAGAAGGGGTAGACCTCTGTTCTTTTGTTTTTCAGATTATCAGAGAAAACGGATGCCAGCTGAACAGCATTCAATGTACCATGCATTTACTGGCACAATAGGGATTATTTTTGTGTTTTATGGCAAAAATTGTTGTTAAGAATTGCATACCAACAGTCTTTGGAAACAAGGACATGGAAGGTTAACCCACTCCCCATATTGCCCATGGGATCCTTCTGGCTACCTCAGATTTCTAGCCAGAGGGCTGGGGAGGGAGGAAAGCAATTAGACACCTGAGGTTGTACCGAGTGCACTCCTCAAAAGTGGGTGTGCTTGTCCCAGTTTGTTGCTCCAAAGCTCTGTAATAAAGTTATTTTACTGGAAGAGTGAAGGTTTCCTTTGTAGGTTAAGAGAAGCCAAGAAGAGAAGAGGAAAAAGCACAGAATGAGTTAACTGAGAGGAAGATACAGCTTGCAGGCTCATCCAAGGTCACAGCCAAAACTTGGCTGACCCCCAAGACAAGGGGGGGCTTAAATGTGCCCAAGCAACTAAGATCTGCAAAATACAGACAATGCATTAATGAAATGTGTTAGGTTTTTTTACAGGTAAAGAAATGCTATCCAAAGATCCTAGCACCCCTGCCATTAATTAAAACACGGAGACTGAGTCTATGTAAAGTCCATCAACGAAAGGCTGCTTTTGGCTCCATGCTGGAAAGGCCCTTTCCAAGTCCTGTTAACCACCAACACTGCTGTGAAGTGCCAAGGACTGACTGCCTGGACCCATGCTTTTCACTGCAAAAAGACCCCTCCACCTCGGGAGGACTTTCTGACTGATGATAAGCCTATTTCTCCTTCTAGTTCTGCTGTGCCGTCTGGACAGCAGGAAAAAGGAAAAAAAGACAAGGTGAAGTGCTAGTAACCTCTCCCTTGTCCACTGACAGACCTACTGTTGCTTTGAATTTCTCTAGAAGACACAAAACCACTACAGGGTGATGTGCTAGTAACCTCTCCCCTGTATGATGCTGAACCATGACTGTTTCAGGAAAAGAGAAGAAGGAACACTTGCTTTATTGAAACCACAAAGTCCAGGAATTCCTGACTACAAGAGACATTAAGAACTGACCCTGGTGAAGAAACAAAGAATTATACACTGGCAGGAAGAAATTTGTGGAACCCATGCTTGGGAATGTGGTATTGATTGGATTTTGGGGTTTATTCTACAGGCTGCGCCCTGTGTTTTGGATAAGTCCTTCAGTATGTATTGCCCTCCCTAATTGGATTTTAAATGACAAGTACCAAAGGCACCTTGTTGCCATTGCCCCTGCCATTTCCTTCATTACACTATTACCCCTGTAATACATCCAAATACAGACAATGACCCAGAAGTTGCTGACAGAGATGGTATTGAATATCACTGAGGCTGGGAAGGCAGTGCAGTGGGATCTAGCATGTTCAGGCTTGGCCCACTGCCCTTACAGACACATCAGGAGTACCATCTAATCTGTGGCCATGAAGACATACTTGAAAACTTTCTGGGTGGAAGTGCAGACGTTTTCAGTGCTCCTTCCAAGCATATGGACCGGTTGAGGGGGTGTGGGCTCCCACATACCAAATCCTGCCGGGTCCATGGGGAGGATGCATGTGGGATTGGGTAATTCACCAAGACATTTGGGAAATTAAACCACCTGGTATGCCCAGTTAATTTTAGTCAGTGCTCCTGGGATTACACCTGACAGGACACTTACTTTTTCAAGGTAATGACAGCTGTGTGTATGTTAATGACACCACACTACAAGACATTTGGGTCCACCTGGCAGAAGTATTAAATCAATCTGATTTCTGCCTGGCCGTTGCCCCAGAAATGCAAGGTCTGTTAAGTACTTGCCTTGTTCCTGTCTGCAAATCACCCAGCAATATTTGGGGTGTGAGACAGTAAAAGAAATGCGCTGTTCTAAGCTTACTGATAATAGTAATTGCATGCAATAGCAGATTGATATGCTGAAATGTTATGCTTAAGCCATTTGCTAAGGATGTTTTTCCTCCTTGGTGGAATTACATTTAGTTATAGCCACCCTTAGAGTGGATAAAGACCCTTTTATGGTATGAGGTCTTAGTTTTGATTTTTGGCGTTTTATTTGGCTGCTTTGTTTAATGCTTACTTAATTTAGTGGCGTTGTGTATGCTATCCTGTAAAGGTGCTTTGTGTAAACACAGCATATAAAATAAAATAGGGGGGGATGTAGGAATGTGTTGCTCCCTAATCATAAGCCTTGAAGAACGGCAAACTGTTCCCTCGGAATTGAGGCGGGAGTGACCTTGTTCTAGCGCCTATGTTTGGAAAACATATTGGCTAGCCTGATAGTACCTTTGCAGCTGGCTGTTTACGTGCTTAATAGATGAGTTTGCTATTTTGTATAATTGCACACTGCGTGTATCCTGCCTGCCTTCTGAATGGGCAAAGATGTAACCACTAAGAAGAGTTGTAAATAAAGTAAGGAGAGAAATAAAAACCCCAGGAAAAGTTTTCCTGGGAGGCTTTTGGCTTGAGGCTTTTTGCAGGAGGCTTGTAAAGCCCTCTGGCTACCAACAAACCTGGCGTTCTATTTCCTTTCCTGCGTCGTCACCACTGCAGCTGGTGACCCCGACGTGATACCCCTCTACTCACCGGCTGGAGATGCCGAGCGCGCCCGCGGCTGTTTGCCGCCCCTAATTCGTGAGTATGGGGGGGGGGACTCTCCAGTGCCCAGAAGGAGCACGCAAGAGAGTTACATAAGATTATACGGCAGCGATCATGCATCGCTGTCCCGGTCGCTCATATTGAGGACCTTCTAAGGGAAATAGATCGCCAGTGCCCCTGGTATCCTGACTGCGGGTCTTTACAGCTTTTTGATTGGATACGGATTGGGATCACCTTGCATAGTAAACCCCGTGCCCCAGTTCAGCACCTGCTGCTCTGGCAGCGTTGTAAGGAGGCGCTGGAGGGGTTCGGCCCCGATGGCCTTAAGCCGGTCTCCCTTTTGCCCCCAGGTGATGGGCCACCCCCCTCCTACCCGCAGCTGACCCTCCCTGCGCCGCCGCCCGTGGCGGCGCCCCCCTGCCTACCGGTCGGGCAGGGGGGCGCTGACGCCGCGGCGGTGCAGCCAGTGCGCGAGGCCGCTCTCTTGACCGGCGAAGAATCCAGCTGTGGGCTCGAGGCGTTCCCCATCTCTAGGCGGGATAATGGAAATGGTGGGGAGATAGTGGATTGGGAGGCTCTCCCCTACTCGGTTCTGCGCGAGCTCCGCAAGGCGGTTCGTGAGACCGGGGTGCGGTCCACTTTCACCCTGGGGATCATGGAAGGTGTGTCAAACGGTTATCACTTACTCCCCCAGGATTGGAAAGACATGTGTCGCATGGTGCTGTCCCCCGCGCAATACGGTGTGTGGGACAGCGAGTACCAGCGAGAGGCGCTTGCAGCAGCAGCACAAGGTGGGGGGGCTTATCTTGCTGAGCAGTTGTATGGCACAGGGCAGTTTTTGAGCATCCCCCAGCAGGTGGAGGGCACGCCCCGGGCAGCTTATCCCTGGTGGTCTAGTGGTTAGGATTCGGCGCTCTCACCGCCGCGGCCCGAGTCCGTGGGCGGATGATGGAGGGGGTACATCTCCACCTGTGGGGCCGTGATTTATTAACGCTTTAATTGCCACCATCCATATTGATGATTAGGCGTACGGCCCTCCCCCTCCGTTGGCTCACTGATGAGCCTGTATGGGTTGCACAGTGGCCGCTTCCTTTGGAAAAGCTGGAGGCCCTCCAGCACTTGGTTAATGACCAGCTACGGGCAGGGCATGTGGAGGAGTCCACTAGCCCCTTTATTACCCCCGTGTTTGAAAGCTGGAGTTAATAGTAAAAGGCAATCAAAAGACTGGGAAAGTCAATTGTGTCCCTTTTAAGTAAGAATCCTTAAGCTGTGGATAGCTTTGGATCTGGAAGCAAGCCAGAAAGCATTTGTATTAATGCAATTTTCTAACTAATAAGGTAGAAGCCACTGAAACCTGGGCTGCCTATGAAACAAATACAAGGAAACATTTTAAGCAATGACTGACTGCCCAGAAGGGGTAGACCTCTGTTCTTTTGTTTTTCAGATTATCAGAGAAAACGGATGCCAGCTGAACAGCATTCAATGTACCATGCATTTACTGGCACAATAGGGATTATTTTTGTGTTTTATGGCAAAAATTGTTGTTAAGAATTGCATACCAACAGTCTTTGGAAACAAGGACATGGAAGGTTAACCCACTCCCCATATTGCCCATGGGATCCTTCTGGCTACCTCAGATTTCTAGCCAGAGGGCTGGGGAGGGAGGAAAGCAATTAGACACCTGAGGTTGTACCGAGTGCACTCCTCAAAAGTGGGTGTGCTTGTCCCAGTTTGTTGCTCCAAAGCTCTGTAATAAAGTTATTTTACTGGAAGAGTGAAGGTTTCCTTTGTAGGTTAAGAGAAGCCAAGAAGAGAAGAGGAAAAAGCACAGAATGAGTTAACTGAGAGGAAGATACAGCTTGCAGGCTCATCCAAGGTCACAGCCAAAACTTGGCTGACCCCCAAGACAAGGGGGGGCTTAAATGTGCCCAAGCAACTAAGATCTGCAAAATACAGACAATGCATTAATGAAATGTGTTAGGTTTTTTTACAGGTAAAGAAATGCTATCCAAAGATCCTAGCACCCCTGCCATTAATTAAAACACGGAGACTGAGTCTATGTAAAGTCCATCAACGAAAGGCTGCTTTTGGCTCCATGCTGGAAAGGCCCTTTCCAAGTCCTGTTAACCACCAACACTGCTGTGAAGTGCCAAGGACTGACTGCCTGGACCCATGCTTTTCACTGCAAAAAGACCCCTCCACCTCGGGAGGACTTTCTGACTGATGATAAGCCTATTTCTCCTTCTAGTTCTGCTGTGCCGTCTGGACAGCAGGAAAAAGGAAAAAAAGACAAGGTGAAGTGCTAGTAACCTCTCCCTTGTCCACTGACAGACCTACTGTTGCTTTGAATTTCTCTAGAAGACACAAAACCACTACAGGGTGATGTGCTAGTAACCTCTCCCCTGTATGATGCTGAACCATGACTGTTTCAGGAAAAGAGAAGAAGGAACACTTGCTTTATTGAAACCACAAAGTCCAGGAATTCCTGACTACAAGAGACATTAAGAACTGACCCTGGTGAAGAAACAAAGAATTATACACTGGCAGGAAGAAATTTGTGGAACCCATGCTTGGGAATGTGGTATTGATTGGATTTTGGGGTTTATTCTACAGGCTGCGCCCTGTGTTTTGGATAAGTCCTTCAGTATGTATTGCCCTCCCTAATTGGATTTTAAATGACAAGTACCAAAGGCACCTTGTTGCCATTGCCCCTGCCATTTCCTTCATTACACTATTACCCCTGTAATACATCCAAATACAGACAATGACCCAGAAGTTGCTGACAGAGATGGTATTGAATATCACTGAGGCTGGGAAGGCAGTGCAGTGGGATCTAGCATGTTCAGGCTTGGCCCACTGCCCTTACAGACACATCAGGAGTACCATCTAATCTGTGGCCATGAAGACATACTTGAAAACTTTCTGGGTGGAAGTGCAGACGTTTTCAGTGCTCCTTCCAAGCATATGGACCGGTTGAGGGGGTGTGGGCTCCCACATACCAAATCCTGCCGGGTCCATGGGGAGGATGCATGTGGGATTGGGTAATTCACCAAGACATTTGGGAAATTAAACCACCTGGTATGCCCAGTTAATTTTAGTCAGTGCTCCTGGGATTACACCTGACAGGACACTTACTTTTTCAAGGTAATGACAGCTGTGTGTATGTTAATGACACCACACTACAAGACATTTGGGTCCACCTGGCAGAAGTATTAAATCAATCTGATTTCTGCCTGGCCGTTGCCCCAGAAATGCAAGGTCTGTTAAGTACTTGCCTTGTTCCTGTCTGCAAATCACCCAGCAATATTTGGGGTGTGAGACAGTAAAAGAAATGCGCTGTTCTAAGCTTACTGATAATAGTAATTGCATGCAATAGCAGATTGATATGCTGAAATGTTATGCTTAAGCCATTTGCTAAGGATGTTTTTCCTCCTTGGTGGAATTACATTTAGTTATAGCCACCCTTAGAGTGGATAAAGACCCTTTTATGGTATGAGGTCTTAGTTTTGATTTTTGGCGTTTTATTTGGCTGCTTTGTTTAATGCTTACTTAATTTAGTGGCGTTGTGTATGCTATCCTGTAAAGGTGCTTTGTGTAAACACAGCATATAAAATAAAATAGGGGGGGATGTAGGAATGTGTTGCTCCCTAATCATAAGCCTTGAAGAACGGCAAACTGTTCCCTCGGAATTGAGG
>NW_020700349.1:0-1709 GCF_002925995.2 Terrapene triunguis | reverse complement strand
AGGGTACTTAAAGGGGTAATGCACATCTCTCTCTCTCAATCATGCACATACCCTGCAGCACTTTGGAAAGTCAGCACCTGTGCAGCCATGCAGGGCTGTCAGGAGGAGGGAGTGGTGCGCTCCAGCTGGATAGCGTGGGCTCATCATCATGTTCAGTTTCTGCAGGGAAGTGTTTGCAGCTACTTACTGGCCTTCATCTATTGTGTTTCCTCCCTCCTGCCTCAGTCCATGCTGCCTTGCCTACATTAACAACAGTGTATTAACCCTTGAGGGCTCAGCCAAGTGCTAGTTCATCATTTAGCAGTAAGGCATTCCCTGGGAAATATCCCACCCTCATTCTCCAGGACCTCAACCAAGCTTTACAATCATTCATTGCTGTGTACAATATTAATCTGTTTGTTTAAAATTGTTTAAAACTTATACTGTATATGTATATGTCTTCTGTCTGGCGAAAAAAAATTCCCTGAAACCTAACCCCCCACATTTACATTAATTCTTATGGGGAAATTGGATTCACTTAACATCGTTTCACATTAAGTTGCATTTTCAGGAATATAACTACAACGTTAAGTGAGGAGTTACTGTATTGGTTAGCTTGTCGGAGCACCAAATGATAAAGCCATGAGTTGTTAAAGACATAAATTGATTTCTCTAGAATTTGTTAAATACTCTGGAACTTCTGTTATGGGAAAGTTCTTATTTACGTTATTTATTTCTGCTGCAGAATACTGTGTAGTTGCAAATTCTCTGATTTTATCCTCCTGTGTTTATCATCTAGGATTAAAGTCTCTGGGAAGATCTTTGCTCACATTCTGCTTGCTAGACATCATCATCCACAGCAATCAAGTTTCACTATTAGGCAGTCACAAGAGTGGTGTTGGGGGGCAGCTTGTGAGGGCTATAGCTACCCCAAAATTTGCCTTAGCCTCCCTGTAGCCATCGCTCCCAGTGCAAAGGTCAAATGTTACACAGAAGTAAGGGTGATATGGTATGGTATTTCCACCCTTACTTCTCCATTGCTGCTGTCTGCAGTGCTGCCTTCAGAGTTGGGTGGCTTGAGAGTGGAGGCTGCTGGCCAGACACCTGGCTCTGAAGGCAGCGGTGCTGCCAGCAGCAGTAAAGAGTCAGTGAGAGGAAGTAAATCAAATCCAGTTCTGCTGAGAAGCACCCAGGGAGCCTTGGGAGCAGCTGTGCTATGAGCCCCATGCACTGAGCAGAAGGAGAAGTTTGCAACTGTGCTCACAGGGCTGTGAAACATCCAGGTGCCTGGAGGCTGGGTGGCATTTCTCCTCTGCTGCTCACCGTGTCAGTGCCTAGGTGTGGTGATTTTGTGAGAAGAGTTTGTGCAGTCACAGCACTGATCCAGCCATAGAAACATCGACATCTACAAGCAGATCGCATGGGGTATGGAGGAGAAGAGCTAAAAGAGGGACCAGTAGCAGTGCCATGTGAAAGCAAAGGAGAAGTTGCAGGCATACCAGAAGGCAAAGGAGGTTAACAATTGCTCTGGTGCAGAGCCGCAGACCTGCTGCTTTTACAAAGAGCTGCATACCATCCTCGGACAAGACTCCACCCCTGCCCCCCAAGAGCCTTGTGGATACTTCAGAGGAGCCTGAGTCAGAGGCCCCTGCCATGAACAGCAAGGAGGAGGTGTTGGATGAGGAATAGGAAGAGAAGTATGGGGGAGAGGCAACCAGGCGATCTAGGTG
>NW_020700348.1:0-1378 GCF_002925995.2 Terrapene triunguis | reverse complement strand
GGGGGGGGGTGAAGAGCAACTTAGGAAGGTAGCGAGACATGAGCCAAGAGAGATTAACTCTATCAAGATATTTGAAAGTACAGGCAGCAGCAGGAAATTTAGCAAACTAAGAAAGCATATAAAGGACAAAACTTAACCGGTATGTAAAAATATTTGAGAAAGAAGGTTC
The DNA here is from genome assembly GCF_002925995.2 of Terrapene triunguis. Classification (NCBI taxonomy): domain Eukaryota; kingdom Metazoa; phylum Chordata; order Testudines; family Emydidae; genus Terrapene; species Terrapene triunguis. The sequence goes on along the minus strand of NW_020700348.1, from coordinate 1,209 downwards.
TCTTTTCAGATGAGCGCGGAGTGTGGTTCCGTGGGTCAAAGCAATTGGGAACTTGCACAGCTAGGAACCACGCCCCTGTTTTTTATCCTGGCTTTGAGAGGAGAATGGGGGTAGTTACCTGCTCTTGTAAAACCTGAATTTGTTCCCCCAATGTCTGTTGCTTTTGTGTGCATGCCAAATGGATGGCGGGAGTGCCCTTTTTTGCTGCAGTTAACTGGTTTTGGGTAACTCCATGTGTTAATGCATCAATTCTAGGTGTTAACCCACTCAATTTTGGTTTTTTACTTTGAAATTCTTTTTTATTCACTCCCCTGCGATCGAGTTGCAGCTCCTGTCTCCTAATGTGCTCTGTGAACTGTTCCATATTTTCCTTCATGTGATTTACCAATTCTGTGAAAGTATTGTTTGCTACTCTTTCCTTCTGTGCACTTACTTGTCCCGTTCTGACAGGCACCAGTCTAGGTCTCAGTTTAAGTTTAACTGGAACCTGGCTTTTATCATAAGGTAGTGGTTGCAATGCAGTGGACCCCGTTTCATCTTTTAATTTTACTAGGACCACCTTTTTCCATTTCTGTCCCCATTCTTCAGGCACAGGGTAGCTACCTGAAGCTTGCTGTTTACCACCAATATTTATAACAGGGGACGGCACTTTTTGCTTTTGCAGGTTTTCTACAGCTGTTTCTAATTTTTTATTTTCCTGCTTCACTTGCTCGAGCATATCATGAGTTTGGACGGCCTGTTGCCCTGCTAACAGAGCTTGGGCTTTCCAGTGCTCGACTGCCCGGGTAAACTCTTCTACTTCTCCTGTTTTTTCTGTAACTTGTTTGGCCAGCATTCCAGCATGCTGTCTAAGCCATCTCACTGCCAGAGACATAAGTTGCAGAATTCTTGCTTTTTTACTTTTGTTACTGTTTCTCAGAGCCTCGGTTTCTACCATCGCTCTACATAAGCCAGTCCATGTTTCCCCACTCTCTTTTTTAAATTCATATGGACCCCCCTTACTGGCAATCCAGCGGGTCCAACAATTATCAAACTCCGTGGGGATCATAAGGGAGGGGATTAGGGGGTTTCCTAGCTCGAGGTTTACTGCCATGTTAGATAGCGATTCTTACCACGGCAGTTTTGCTTACTCACCAGATCAGCGGTCGGGGTCACCAGTGTTGTGAGATGCTACCGGTGTGGTGCTTCTGCTTTCTCCTGTTGATATCA
>NW_020700347.1:0-1378 GCF_002925995.2 Terrapene triunguis | reverse complement strand
GGGGGGGGGTGAAGAGCAACTTAGGAAGGTAGCGAGACATGAGCCAAGAGAGATTAACTCTATCAAGATATTTGAAAGTACAGGCAGCAGCAGGAAATTTAGCAAACTAAGAAAGCATATAAAGGACAAAACTTAACCGGTATGTAAAAATATTTGAGAAAGAAGGTTCTCTTTTCAGATGAGCGCGGAGTGTGGTTCCGTGGGTCAAAGCAATTGGGAACTTGCACAGCTAGGAACCACGCCCCTGTTTTTTATCCTGGCTTTGAGAGGAGAATGGGGGTAGTTACCTGCTCTTGTAAAACCTGAATTTGTTCCCCCAATGTCTGTTGCTTTTGTGTGCATGCCAAATGGATGGCGGGAGTGCCCTTTTTTGCTGCAGTTAACTGGTTTTGGGTAACTCCATGTGTTAATGCATCAATTCTAGGTGTTAACCCACTCAATTTTGGTTTTTTACTTTGAAATTCTTTTTTATTCACTCCCCTGCGATCGAGTTGCAGCTCCTGTCTCCTAATGTGCTCTGTGAACTGTTCCATATTTTCCTTCATGTGATTTACCAATTCTGTGAAAGTATTGTTTGCTACTCTTTCCTTCTGTGCACTTACTTGTCCCGTTCTGACAGGCACCAGTCTAGGTCTCAGTTTAAGTTTAACTGGAACCTGGCTTTTATCATAAGGTAGTGGTTGCAATGCAGTGGACCCCGTTTCATCTTTTAATTTTACTAGGACCACCTTTTTCCATTTCTGTCCCCATTCTTCAGGCACAGGGTAGCTACCTGAAGCTTGCTGTTTACCACCAATATTTATAACAGGGGACGGCACTTTTTGCTTTTGCAGGTTTTCTACAGCTGTTTCTAATTTTTTATTTTCCTGCTTCACTTGCTCGAGCATATCATGAGTTTGGACGGCCTGTTGCCCTGCTAACAGAGCTTGGGCTTTCCAGTGCTCGACTGCCCGGGTAAACTCTTCTACTTCTCCTGTTTTTTCTGTAACTTGTTTGGCCAGCATTCCAGCATGCTGTCTAAGCCATCTCACTGCCAGAGACATAAGTTGCAGAATTCTTGCTTTTTTACTTTTGTTACTGTTTCTCAGAGCCTCGGTTTCTACCATCGCTCTACATAAGCCAGTCCATGTTTCCCCACTCTCTTTTTTAAATTCATATGGACCCCCCTTACTGGCAATCCAGCGGGTCCAACAATTATCAAACTCCGTGGGGATCATAAGGGAGGGGATTAGGGGGTTTCCTAGCTCGAGGTTTACTGCCATGTTAGATAGCGATTCTTACCACGGCAGTTTTGCTTACTCACCAGATCAGCGGTCGGGGTCACCAGTGTTGTGAGATGCTACCGGTGTGGTGCTTCTGCTTTCTCCTGTTGATATCA
>NW_020700346.1:0-2283 GCF_002925995.2 Terrapene triunguis | reverse complement strand
GTGAGATGCTACCGGTGTGGTGCTTCTGCTTTCTCCTGTTGATATCACTCGGCTGCGTGCGTGTGTTCCCTCTGTGTGCTGCCCCAGCTCTGCGCAGATAGCTGATACAGCAAACCCGACGAGAACCCCCAATAACCACAGAGTCTTAGTAAGATGCAAAGTCACCTCGGACTAGGTTTATTGCGACCTCGGACACAATTGCAGTTCCCCGTAGATTACTTAGTCTACCGGGCATACTACTAATAGATGTCTCTTGGCAAGGACCCGGCTCAGTGGCGGGACTTTCCACTGCCCCCGTGGCCGGACAAAGACACCACCCCAGGGATACATTTTTATACACAGGTACAAACAAGTTACACATCACTCCTGACGTATTGAGGTGCAACCCCTCTACGCAGCAAGGTACAACCCTTCTACGTAGTAAGGTGCCGCCTCTCACCTTGTACATGTTGGTTCGATCTATCCATCATTTTACCCTTTTGCCCCTGTCATTGGGATGGGTCGGCCTGTTCCATGTTATCTGTGGAATGTTCCAGGAGTGTTTTAATATCTAGTGTTCAGTACTTTTTAGGTATGTATCTTTTTGCAGCATCAGCCCTTTCCTTGCCAGCTTCTGTGAGCAGGGCCTGCCTCTGGCTCACAGCTTAACTTTGCTTTATGTTAGCAAAGTCTTGACCATTACTTTAGTTCAGGCCTTAGGCCTCATACCAGGCCTCTGATACCAAGGTTTATCTCTCAGGGCCTCCTCTTACTACACTTACTGGCCTGCATCTATTGTGTTTCCTCCCTCCTGCCTCAGTCCATGCTGCCTTGCCTACATTAACAACAGCGTATTAACCCTTGAGGGCTCAGCCAAGTGCTAGTTCATCATTTAGCAGTAAGGCATTCCCTGGGAAATATCCCACCCTCATTCTCCAGGACCTCAACCAAGCTTTACAATCATTCATTGCTGTGTACAATATTAATCTGTTTGTTTAAAATTGTTTAAAACTTATACTGTATATGTATATGTCTTCTGTCTGGCGAAAAAAAATTCCCTGAAACCTAACCCCCCACATTTACATTAATTCTTATGGGGAAATTGGATTCACTTAACATCGTTTCACATTAAGTTGAATTTTCAGGAATATAACTACAACGTTAAGTGAGGAGTTACTGTATTGGTTAGCTTGTCGGAGCACCAAATGATAAAGCCACGAGTTGTTAAAGACATAAATTGATTTCTCTAGAATTTGTTAAATACTCTGGAACTTCTGTTATGGGAAAGTTCTTATTTACGTTATTTGTTTCTGCTGCAGAATACTGTGTAGTTGCAAATTCTCTGATTTTATCCTCCTGTGTTTATCATCTAGGATTAAAGTCTCTGGGAAGATCTTTGCTCACATTCTGCTTGCTAGACATCATCATCCACAGCAATCAAGTTTCACTATTAGGCAGTCACAAGAGTGGTGTTGGGGGGCAGCTTGTGAGGGCTATAGCTACCCCAAAATTTGCCTTAGCCTCCCTGTAGCCATCGCTCCCAGTGCAAAGGTCAAATGTTACACAGAAGTAAGGGTGATATGGTATGGTATTTCCACCCTTACTTCTCCACTGCTGCTGGCTGCAGTGCTGCCTTCAGAGTTGGGTGGCTTGAGAGTGGAGGCTGCTGGCCAGATACCTGGCTCTGAAGGCAGCGGTGCTGCCAGCAGCAGTAAAGAGTCAGTGAGAGGAAGTAAATCAAATCCAGTTCTGCTGAGAAGCACCCAGGGAGCCTTGGGAGCAGCTGTGCTATGAGCCCTATGCACTGAGCAGAAGGAGAAGTTTGCAACTGTGCTCACAGGGCTGTGAAACATCCAGGTGCCTGGAGGCTGGGTGGCATTTCTCCTCTGCTGCTCACCGTGTCAGTGCCTAGGTGTGGTGATTTTGTGAGAAGAGTTTGTGCAGTCACAGCACTGATCCAGCCATAGAAACATCGACATCTACAAGCAGATCGCATGGGGTATGGAGGAGAAGAGCTAAAAGAGGGACCAGTAGCAGTGCCATGTGAAAGCCAAGGAGAAGTTGCAGGCATACCAGAAGGCAAAGGAGGTTAACAATTGCTCTGGTGCAGAGCCGCAGACCTGCTGCTTTTACAAAGAGCTGCATACCATCCTCGGACAAGACTCCACCCCTGCCCCCCAAGAGCCTTGTGGATACTTCAGAGGAGCCTGAGTCAGAGGCCCCTGCCATGAACAGCAAGGAGGAGGTGTTGGATGAAGAATAGGAAGAGAAGTATGGGGGAGAGGCAACCAGGCGATCTAGGTG
>NW_020700345.1:0-3735 GCF_002925995.2 Terrapene triunguis | reverse complement strand
GTGAGATGCTACCGGTGTGGTGCTTCTGCTTTCTCCTGTTGATATCACTCGGCTGCGTGCGTGTGTTCCCTCTGTGTGCTGCCCCAGCTCTGCGCAGATAGCTGATACAGCAAACCCGACGAGAACCCCCAATAACCACAGAGTCTTAGTAAGATGCAAAGTCACCTCGGACTAGGTTTATTGCGACCTCGGACACAATTGCAGTTCCCCGTAGATTACTTAGTCTACCGGGCATACTACTAATAGATGTCTCTTGGCAAGGACCCGGCTCAGTGGCGGGACTTTCCACTGCCCCCGTGGCCGGACAAAGACACCACCCCAGGGATACATTTTTATACACAGGTACAAACAAGTTACACATCACTCCTGACGTATTGAGGTGCAACCCCTCTACGCAGCAAGGTACAACCCTTCTACGTAGTAAGGTGCCGCCTCTCACCTTGTACATGTTGGTTCGATCTATCCATCATTTTACCCTTTTGCCCCTGTCATTGGGATGGGTCGGCCTGTTCCATGTTATCTGTGGAATGTTCCAGGAGTGTTTTAATATCTAGTGTTCAGTACTTTTTAGGTATGTATCTTTTTGCAGCATCAGCCCTTTCCTTGCCAGCTTCTGTGAGCAGGGCCTGCCTCTGGCTCACAGCTTAACTTTGCTTTATGTTAGCAAAGTCTTGACCATTACTTTAGTTCAGGCCTTAGGCCTCATACCAGGCCTCTGATACCAAGGTTTATCTCTCAGGGCCTCCTCTTACTACATTCCCCCACTTTTTGTCTTTTTAAGGGGAGGATGTTTACCCATCGTCCCGGAAAAGCATAATGCATGGACTAAAGATAACCCAGCGTGCTAAACACTGTTACGTGGTTACCTTATTTTACCATCCATACACTTATGCCCCATCTGTCTCTTTAGTCTGCACATTCCCTCGTACGACTGGCAGACAGATTTTATTATCCAATTATTTTTTCAGTCCCTTATGGTGGGCCTGGGAATGTTAGGCCCGGGACCATGACTGAGGAATGTAGTATTATGATTGAGCCTTAGAGGCACTTCCAAATAATTAATATATATGAATTATATGAATATGGCATATATATTTGTAGTGTGTATGGGCATATATGTATAGTATGTACGTGTACATATGACACCACCTTATATCCAAGCATAACCATGTTTTTCCAGTTCAGTGTTGTACTGTGGCCCTTTTACTTTGGTGACACGGATAGAAACACACTCCTATTAGGGCAATTTTAGTTATTACCTGTCTCATCATTAGTAGTAGGCTGAGTGTTTTGAAATATTGGGATAGGGATTGTGATAGTGTGTCCTACAGTGCTATGTATATGCAAAGTAAAACAGAAATTTGGAGTAGTGACACTACCACTGAGGCCTTTATATATAAATATATTGTAATTAGTTACTACCCAGTACTGTCCATTCATATTATAGGTTACCCTTATGGCTGGTTGTCACCCTCTGGTAAGCTTTACTGGGCAGGAAACAGAAGTGGCTAGCTTTTTTGTTCCACTGGATGCGCGGCTTTGCGATACACCAGTAGTTGACATAGATCCAGTTGTTTCTTATGGATGCTGTCTTCCAGATAACCTACTGAATGGACAGTAACCAATTTATTAAATAGTGCTGTGTTAGGATTTAGTATTGGTACCCAGACACTGAACAAGATTGTTTTAAATAATGTGTGCCTTAGTTAGGATGCAGTGTCATTGACCCAAATTATGACTGGTATTAACAGAGAATTTGTTTACCCAATTTGTAGTTACTATGTAACATTTTGTTTGTTTACCACTTTGTTTTTTTTTTTTCTTTGCCTTTACGTTGTTTGCTGCCATTTGTTTGTTGATTTTTACCTGTGTGTTGGTTAAACAGTTTAGCAAGGTTATGCATATTGTAAATGTTGTACAGCAATAATACAATACAGCAATAAGACAACAGTACAATAATAATACAGTAGTACAGCAATAATACAGTTGTTTTTACACAGTAACCAAGTTGAAATCTAATGATGGTTTATTCTGGTCCAGCTAGTGGTTTTTAGCTTAATTGTCCATATATGGTAGATAGAGGTGTATTTAACCAGTCTCTTATTTATAAAGCACTTCATTTTTTTGTTCTTGATGCTTGGGGGTTTCTTCACTGTATACTGATATCATCTGGTGTCTTCAGGGTGTGATATTTTCTGGTGTCTTTGGTCTGTGGGATGCAACTTAAACAGCTAGTTAGTTAACATAATAAAGGATTTTTGTTTGTTTTTTGTTAACAAAACTTAATACACAGTTTAACTTAGTTTGTTTACAATGTAATAAGAACAATGTAATAGGGACCAAGCCTTTTATAACACAAGCTATACTTTTGCAATTGTTGTATAGACATTCATTTTCATTTGAAGTGCATTACTAATATTTTTATACGAAATGTAATGCTTAACGGAATTTTACTCTTGTTAACTGTTTAGAAGCACAACTTTAACAACCACTGCTTCCCATTAACATAACATAACAACAAAAGAAAAGCATAAAAAATTAAACCAACTATAAAATTAAACCAAAATAAATTTTAAATACAGTACTTTGAGGGTATTTGAGGGTATACTTTCATGATGCTTTGTTATGTTTGGGAGCCAAAGGTGGAAACCTGTTCAAATTGTTTGGTTAGCTTTATGCATAAATTGTTGTTTTAAAACATTTTGGTTATGATATTCTTATAACTATATTTAAAAGTGCAAACAAGTTTATAAAAAGCCCAAACAAGAAATTAACATTTTGTTAATATTACTTTTACCTTAATGTTGAGGTTTTCCCTTACATTTTTTCTTTGAATAACAAATTAAAAAAAAAAAAAATCTTAAAAAACAAAAAACTGTGATTGATAAAAGAATATTTTTCTGTTTGCAATTGCATTATTTGTTGGGGCAGAAATATATGGAAATATATGTACATATATTTGTAACTGAAACCTTTTTGAACTTTGCACAAAATATTGGTGCTAATAATACTATGATTATACCCCAACCATGATCTTAAAATAATGTGGTACCACATATATATAAATTTTTAAAAGGGTATAAAATTGACTTTTGTTGCAACAAAATAAAAATAATAAAAAATAGTCACGTGACCCACACAACATACAACACAAGACAACACACATGACATACAGGACAAACTTACAATTAAAAACAAATGGCACCAGAATTCTATTCACAACTATATAAAGTAAGATAAACAAAAATAAAAAATAAAAAGGGTTATATTTGAATAAACAAATTATTACCTTATTTAAAACTTATTACATAAATTGTTAAAAATATATTAATATTTGCCAAATGTATTGTATTAATTTGGTAACAAGGAATTTTGCATTACTTTATATTTAACATTATTTTAAAACTCTGCTATATGGAAATAAGAAAAGCCCATGTTTCAAATATTAGTGAGTGGTTAGGATTAGAAGCAGAGTGTGCATTTCTGTTGCTTGGCAACCATATTTTCAAGAAAGTTAGGAATAATTCCAGCTGTTGCATTCCTGAAGGGTTAAAATACTTAATTTACTGGATTTATTTAAAGTAAAGTTTTTACCTTGTTTTCTTTCTGTTTCTTGTTTTATTCTGTTTTCAATCGCTGTATCTTTTGGAGGTTTCTGTAAAAACTATAACTTTTAACTTTTTAAAACAAAGAGAGAGAGCAGAATTGAGGAGAGGCGGGGGAAAAGGGGGGGGG
>NW_020700344.1:0-1316 GCF_002925995.2 Terrapene triunguis | reverse complement strand
ACAGTAAATAGTTGAAGGTATAAACACAACGAGAAATTCTCTAGAAGAAGCAGGAAGCCTGCGAAAGAATCAGTGGGTCCGCTAACTTACCAGGGGGTTAAATAGAGCAGTTAAAATTGAGAAGGACACTGTTGAAAAACTAAATGATTTCTTTCATCAGCCTGTATATTCATAGATTCCAAGGCCAGAAGAATAGAATAGAATAGAATATCAGGGTTGGAAGGGACCTCAGGAGGTCATCTAGTCCAACTCCCTGCTCAAAGCAGGACCAATTCCCAACTAAATCATCCCAGCCAGGGCTTTGTCAAGCCAGGCCTTAAAAACCTCCAAGGAAGGAGATTCCACCACCTCCCTAGGTAAAGCATTCCAGTGCTTCGCCACCCTCCTAGTGAAATAGTGTTTCCTAATATCCAACCTAGACCTCCCCCACTGCAACTTGAGACCATTGCTCCTTGTTCTGTCATCTGCCACCACTGAGAACAGTCTAGATCCATCCTCTTTGGAACCCTCTTTCAGGTAGGTGAAAGCAGCTATCAAATCCCCCCTCATTCTTCTCTCCTGGAGACTAAACAATCCCAGTTCCCTCAGCCTCTCCTCATAAATCATGTGCTCCAGCCCCCTAATCATTTTTGTTGCCCTCCGCTGGACTCTTTCCAATTTTTCCACATTCTTCTTGTAGTGTGGGGCCCAAAACTGGACACAATACTCCAGCTGAGGCCTCACCAATGTCGAATAAAGGGGAACGATCACGTTCCTCAATCTGCTGGCAATGCCCCTACTTATACAGCCCAAAATGCTGTTAGCCTTCTTGGCAACAAGAGCACACTGTTGACTCATATCCAGCCTCTCGTCCACTGTAACCCCTAGGTCCTTTTCTGCAGAACTGCTACCTAGCCATTCGGTCCCTAGTCTGTAGCAGTTCTGTCCCTGCTGCGCCTGCTCTGAATCTTCAGAACGTTGTGGCCGTAGAAGCATCTCCTGACGTCTGTCCGGGAAATCTTCATTTTCCCTTATGCAATGCAGAGTCGATACTTGTTTTTCCAGACCTCGAACCTTCTCTTCCAATATGGAGACCAGCTTGCACTTTGTACAGACAAAGTCGCTTCTGTCCTGTGGAAGAAAGACAAACATGGCACAACCTGTGCAGGTTACAACAGCTGATCACTCACCTTCCATATCACCTTCCTCTTAAGAGCTTCCTCAGCTGTTGCAGTAACTACTCAGAGAAACCCGCAGATGAAAGCCTCAGTGAGCTCTCCCCAGGCGAACTCCCAGGCAAACTCCCTCTGTTAGCCTCTGCTGTTCGCCGCTCAGCT
>NW_020700343.1:0-4674 GCF_002925995.2 Terrapene triunguis | reverse complement strand
GAAAGCCTTAAAAGCCTCAAGCCAAAAGCCTCCCAGGAAAACTTTTCCTGGGGTTTTTATTTCTTTCCTTACTCTGCTTACAACACTTCTAAGTGGTCCCATTCTTGTGCATAGGAGGAGTGTACAGTGTACAACAACATAAGATAATAAACCCATATCCTGTGCACGTGAAAACCAGCTGCGAGGGAGACAATCAAGTCAGCCAAATAAGTTTCCTAATCACAGACGCTGGGATGAAGGCCACTCCTGCCTTGTAGCCATGGAAACAGTGTGCCGTAACCGTGGGCTGGCAATTTGGGAGCTATGCGTCTCTACATCCCCCCCTATTTTATTTTAAATGCGGTGTTTAGACGGAGCACCCTCGCAGGGTAGCATGCACAATGCCACTAGATTGGGTATACACTGAACAAAGCAGCAAAATAAAACACCAAGGACTAGAACTAAAACCCCATACTATAAGAGGGTTTTTATCCACTCTAAGGGTGGCTATGACTAGATATAATCCCACCAAGGGGGAAAAACGTCCTGGCAGATGGCTTAAGCGTAACATTTCAGCATATCAATTTGCTATTGCATGCAATTACTATTATCAGTAACCTTAAAACAACACATTTCTTTTACTGTCTCACACCCCAGATGTTGCTGGGTGGTTTGCAGACAGGAACAAGGCAGGTACTTAACAGACCTTGCATGTCCGGGGCAATGGCCAGGCAGAAATCAGATTGATTTAATACTTGTGCCAGGCAAACCCAGATGTTAAACTGCAGCCACTGCTCCATCTGGGGTTCGCCTTGGCAACCAGGGCCAACAGGAAACCTCCCAATACACACAAAATAAGGAGTGAGTTAGCATTAAGGCAAGCTAACAATGTCACAAGGTAGTTTTCTGCGGTAGATTCCAGCTGCTGTTGCACTCACAGCTGCTCGGCCTGCAATGAGAGGGCTTTAACCTGTCCCCAGGTCATGCGCTGCGGGGGCTCCCGCGGGGGGCGCTGGCGAGGATGCTCGGGATCCTGTAGATGTAGGTTGAACTGCGGAATGGGGTTCGACAGTCCCTGGTGCCAGGCCATCGCCGTGCCACGGGCGGACATTACGCGCCGGGACCCACAACGGACCTGTAGGAAGAGAAACGGCAGCATGCCCCCATCCCCACGTTATAAGGGGCGCTGGGCCATGCCACTGAGGATCCGGGGCCTTGCGATATTTGACAAGGGGGTGAGGCAAAGTCTGGTGGCTGCGAAAATGACGTTCTGCCGCAGAGTAATTGTCAGTCAAATTCAAATGATTCAGGGTAAAGAGCACTGCAGCCAGCCATTCCTGGCGGGGAGGAAGGCCTACTGGAATCCCCCTTTTCTGTTTTTGGCGGACCAGGGCCTACTTGAGCGCACGGTTGACCCGTTCCACAATGGCCTGGCCTGTGGGGTTATACGGGATACCAAACGTGTGGACAACATCCCACGTGGTACAAAAGGAGGCAAAGGCCGAGCTACAGTAGGTGGGGCCGTTGTCGGTCTTAAGATGGGACGGGTGACCCATGATTGCCATAGCGCGAATCATGTAATTAATAACATAACAAGAGGCCTCACCCTTCTGGGGGGTGACCCACACATAATGGGAAAAGGTATCTACACACACGTGAAGATACTGCCAGGGGGCAAAAGGAGGAAAGTGTATAACATCCATTTGCCAGAGCTGATTGGCCGAAGTTCCACGAGGGTTGACCCCCAACTCCGGGCTATTGGATAAAGAAGCACAAAGGTCACACTGGCGAACAATGGCCTGCGCCTGATGCAATGGGAGAGTGAACTGCTTGGCAAGGGCCTTGGCGGACTGATGGAAGAAGGCGTGGCTTTCGATTGGGGAGGAAAAAATCGAGGCCACCGATTTGACCGCCTGGTCGGCCACCGCGTTACCCTCCGTCAATAGGCCCGGTAGTGTGGTGTGACTGCGAATATGTGCCACAAACAGTGGGCTAGAGCGGTAGGAAAGGAGCTGTTGCAGGGTGAGAAAAAGGGCCAACAGATTGTCATCACAGGAGGGCGACACATAGGAACCTGGAAGAGACTTAAAAACATTAGTAACATAAAGACTATCAGTAATCAAATTAAAAGGGTCATCCTGGAAGCATCGGCAGGCCAGGATGACAGCGGCCAATTCTGCGCGCTGGGGGGAACGCTGAGGCAGGGTAAAGCGGACTTGCCAAGTGCCCTGCGCCTGCCAGCTGACCGCACCTCGCGTTGGGCCGCCGTCCGTGAAGAGAGTAAGTGCATTCTCAATGGGGACGGTTGACAAAGACGGCCGGAGGTGAAGGTAACATTATTGTAGGAGTGAAAGACGGGGGTCAGGGGGAATGTGATATTTAATTTCCCCGACATAGTCAGCAAAAGACAATTGGAGGGTGGCACTGCAAGAGGCAGCGCGTTCCCAGTCTTTAGCCGGGATGGGGACAATAATGGCAACGGGGTCCCAACCCAAGAGGGTGCGGGACCGTTCTCGCACTTTAAAAATCAGCTCGGCGGCCTGTTGAGGGAGTGTTTGGATAGTATGCGGAGGGGAGTGGGTCAAATAAATCCATTCAATTAGACGAAGACGCGCTGCCGCCCCCTCCTGGGCGAGGACAGCTGTCGGTTGTGAAAGTGTGGGAAGCAAAATGGCAAAAAGGGGCTGTTCCCTTTCTCGGCGGTCGACCCACACTTGGGCCAGGATTTGGTTAATGAGGGCGACCGCTTGGCGCTGTCCCGGGAAACGGGAATAACATCTCCGGGGAGGCGGCCCTGCCAAAGGCCAAAAAAAAGGAGGACAGCATGGAGGTAGTCAGAGGGCAAAAAGAACGAATCCAATTGAGGGACCCCAATAACTGTTGGAGCTGTACAAACGTAAGAGGGTTGGGCAATACCAGCTCGGGACAAACTGGGCGGGCATATGACTAAAGCATACGGTAACCAAAATACAAAAAGGGCGGCTGACGCTGGACTTTGTCCAGTGCTATAACCAGGCCACACGCCGCAAGCTGGTGGCGCAGTTCGTCCAGCCAGTCATCAGGGAGGACGGGGTGAGCCACCAGGATATCATCCATATAGTGGTAAATTAAGGCATCTGGGTGTGCCATGCAAAAGGGCCGTAAGGCCTGCGCAACAAAGTGCTGACACAAGGTGGGGCTGTTCAACATGCCTTGAGGAAGCACATTCCACTGATAGCGTGGAGTGGGCTGGGAGTAATTTAAAACCGGAACGGTAAAGGCAAAACGCGCCCGGTCCTAAGGGTGTAGGGGGATGGTAAAAAAAGCAATCTTATAAATCTATAACAAATAACCGGTAATCACAGGGGATAAGATTGGGATTGAGGGTACTACACTGCAGGGGACCCATAGGCTGTATAATTTTATTAATGGCGCGAAGGTCCTGCAGGAGGTGCCACTTGCCAGATTTCTTTTTAATTACAAACACGGGGGTATTAAAAGGGCTAGTGGACTCCTCCAAATGCCCTGCCTGCAGCTGGTCATTAACCAAGTGCTGGAGGGCCTCCAGCTTTTCTAAAGGAAGCGGCCGCTGCGCAACCCATACGGGCTCGTCCGTGAGCCAACGGAGGGGGAGGGCCATACGCCTAATCATCAATATGGATGGTGGCAGTGAACTGTGTTAATAAATCACGGTCCCACAAATTAAGGTAAACGGGGAGAATAATAGGCCGGATACGGGCACGGCGGTGAGAGCGCCGAATCCTAACCACTAGACCACCAGGGATAAGCTGCCCGGGGCGTGCCCTCCGCCTGCTGGGGGATGCCCGAAAACTGCCCCGCGCCATATAACTGCTCAGCGAGATAGGCCCCCCAACCTTGTGCTGCCGTCGCAAGCGCCTCTCGCTGGTACTCGCTATCCCACACAACGTATTGCGCGGGAGACAGCACCATGCGACACATGTCTTTCCAATCTTGGGGGAGCAAGTGATAACCGTTTGACACACCTTCCAAGATCCCCCGGAGCTCGCGCAGAACCGAGTAGGGGAGAGCCTCCCAGTCCACTATCTGCCCCCCATTTCCATTATCCCGCCAAGAGACGGGAAACGCCTCGAACCCACAGCTGGATTCCTCACCGGTCAAGAGACCGGCCTCGCGCGCTCGCTGCACCGCCGCGGCGACAGCGCCCCCGCGCCCGACCGGTGGGCAGGGGGGCGCCGCCATGGGCGGCGACGCAGGGAGGGTCAGCTGCGGGTAGGAGGGGGGCGGCCCATCACCTGGGGGCAAAAGGGAAACCCCCTCCAGCGCCTCCTTGCAACGCTGCCAGAGCAGCAGGTGCTGAACTGGGGCACGGGGTTCACTATACAAGATGGTCCCAATCCGTATCCAATCAAGAAGCCGTAACGACCCGCAGTCAGGATACCAGGGGCACTGGCGATCTATTTCCCTTAGAAGGTCCTCAATATGAGCGACCGGGACAACGACACATGATCGTTGCCGTATAATCTTTTGTAACTCTCTTGCGTGCTCCTTCTGGGCACTGGAAAGTCCCCCCCCCATACTCACGAATCAGGGGCGGCAAACGGCCACGGGGGTGCACTCGGCATGTCCAGCCGGTGAGCAGGGGATTATCACGTCGGGGTCACCAGCTGTGGCGACGACAGAGGAAAATAAACAGAACGCCTGGTCTGTGGTAGCCGAAAGCCTTAAAAGCCTCAA
>NW_020700342.1:0-2055 GCF_002925995.2 Terrapene triunguis | reverse complement strand
TTGGCGGGTTGTCTGTGGGCGAGGACTGGCCTGCCACCCAAGGCCTGTGAAAGTGAGGGATCATTGTCCAGGATGGGTTGTAGATCACTGATGATATGTTGTGGAGGTTTTAGCTGGGGACTGTATGTGATGGCCAGTGGAGTTCTGTTGGTTTCTTTCTTGGGCTTGTCTTGCAGTAGGAGGCTTCTGGGTACACGTCTGGCTCTGTTGATCTGTTTCCTTATTTCCTCATGCGGGTATTGTAGTTTTGAGAATGCTTGGTGAAGATTTTGTAGGTGTTGGTCTTTGTCTGAGGGGTTACAGCAGATATGGTTGTATCTCAGTGCTTCGCTGTAGAAAATGGATCGTGTGGTGTGTCCGGGATGGAAGCTGGATGCATGAAGGTAGGCATAGCGGTAGGTGGGTTTTCGGTATAGGGTGATGTTAACGTGACCGTTACTTATTTGCATCGTGGTGTCTAGGAAGTGGACCTCCCGTGTAGATTGGTCCAGGCTGAGGTTGATGGTGGGGTGGAAGCTGTTGAAATCGTGAAATTTTTCCAGAGTCTCCTTCCCATGGGTCCAGATGATGAAGATGTCATCAATGTAGTGTAGGTAAAGAAGGGGCAGGAGTGGACGAGAGCTGAGGAAGCGTTGTTCCAGGTCAGCCATCAAAATGTTGGCATATTGTGGGGCCATGCGGGTGCCCATAGCGGTGCCACTGGTCTGGAGGTATATATTGTCATCACATTTGAAATAGTTGTGTGTGAGGATAAAGTCACAAAGCTCAGCAACCAGTTGCGCTGTGGCATCATCAGGTATACTGTTCCTGACAGCTTGTATTCCATCTGTGTGTGGGATGTTTGTGGTGAGAGCCTCTACATCCATGGTGGCTAGGATGGTGTTTTCTGGAAGGTCACCAATGCATTGTAGTTTTCTCAGGAAATCAGTGGTGTCACGGAGATAGCTGGGAGTGCTGGTGGCATAGGGTCTGAGTAGGGAATCCACATATCCAGACAGTCCTTCAGTGAGGGTGCCAATGCCCAAGATGATGGGGCGTCCAGGATTTCCAGGTTTGTGGATCTTGGGTAGTAGATAGAATAACCCCGGTCGGGGCTCTAAGAGTATGCTGATTTGTTCCTGTGTGAGTGTAGGGAGTGTCCTGAGTAGATGGTGCAGTTTCTTAGTGTATTCCTCAGTGGGCTCTGAGGGAAGTGGCCTGTAGAATTTGGTATTGGAGAGTTGTCTGGCAGCCTCCTTTTGGTAGTCAGACCTGTTCATGATGACAACAGCACCTCTTTTATCAGCCTCTCTGATGATGATGTCAGGGTGGTTTCTGAGGCTGTGGATGGCATTGTGTTCTGCACGACTTAGGTTATGAGGCAAGCGATGTTGCTTTTCCACAATTTCTGCCTGTGCACATCGGCGGAAGCATTCTATGTATAGGTCCAGACTGTCATTTCGACCCTCATGAGGAGTCCATGTGGAGTTCTTCTTCTTGTGCTGTTGTTGGGAGGGTATCTGTGTATCAGTGTGCTGTTCAGTGTTATCTTGAAAGTATTCTTTGAGTCGGAGACGGCAAAAGTAGGCTTCCAGATCGCTGCAGAGGGGCTGGGAGGGCAGAAAGAGCGTCCCCGAGATAGGTCAGACTCTTCTGCCGGGCTGAGTATGTAGTTGGATAGATTGACGATATTGCTGGGTGGGTTAGGGGTACCACTATTGTGGCCCCATGTGGCAGGTAGGATTTTAGACAGCTTACAGTCCTTTTTCCTTTGTAGAGAGGTGAAGTGTGTAATGTAGATCTCCTGTCTTATTTTAGCGAAGTCCATTTGTGTGGAAGTTTGGTTATTTATGAGAGTCTCCAGGTTGGAGAGGTCTTTTTTTGATGTTTTTCTGTTTGCTGTATAGGATGCTGATCAGGTGGTTCCTCAGTTTCTTTGATTGAGTATGGCATAATCTCTCACTGTGGTCTGTGTAGTATGTAGATAGCAATGGATTTTTCACCTTCAATCCATTTGGTATGATGTCCATCCATTTACATTTGGAAAGGAAGATGATATCTGTATCAGGCCTTGGG
>NW_020700341.1:0-2055 GCF_002925995.2 Terrapene triunguis | reverse complement strand
CCCAAGGCCTGATACAGATATCATCTTCCTTTCCAAATGTAAATGGATGGACATCATACCAAATGGATTGAAGGTGAAAAATCCATTGCTATCTACATACTACACAGACCACAGTGAGAGATTATGCCATACTCAATCAAAGAAACTGAGGAACCACCTGATCAGCATCCTATACAGCAAACAGAAAAACATCAAAAAAAGACCTCTCCAACCTGGAGACTCTCATAAATAACCAAACTTCCACACAAATGGACTTCGCTAAAATAAGACAGGAGATCTACATTACACACTTCACCTCTCTACAAAGGAAAAAGGACTGTAAGCTGTCTAAAATCCTACCTGCCACATGGGGCCACAATAGTGGTACCCCTAACCCACCCAGCAATATCGTCAATCTATCCAACTACATACTCAGCCCGGCAGAAGAGTCTGACCTATCTCGGGGACGCTCTTTCTGCCCTCCCAGCCCCTCTGCAGCGATCTGGAAGCCTACTTTTGCCGTCTCCGACTCAAAGAATACTTTCAAGATAACACTGAACAGCACACTGATACACAGATACCCTCCCAACAACAGCACAAGAAGAAGAACTCCACATGGACTCCTCATGAGGGTCGAAATGACAGTCTGGACCTATACATAGAATGCTTCCGCCGATGTGCACAGGCAGAAATTGTGGAAAAGCAACATCGCTTGCCTCATAACCTAAGTCGTGCAGAACACAATGCCATCCACAGCCTCAGAAACCACCCTGACATCATCATCAGAGAGGCTGATAAAAGAGGTGCTGTTGTCATCATGAACAGGTCTGACTACCAAAAGGAGGCTGCCAGACAACTCTCCAATACCAAATTCTACAGGCCACTTCCCTCAGAGCCCACTGAGGAATACACTAAGAAACTGCACCATCTACTCAGGACACTCCCTACACTCACACAGGAACAAATCAGCATACTCTTAGAGCCCCGACCGGGGTTATTCTATCTACTACCCAAGATCCACAAACCTGGAAATCCTGGACGCCCCATCATCTTGGGCATTGGCACCCTCACTGAAGGACTGTCTGGATATGTGGATTCCCTACTCAGACCCTATGCCACCAGCACTCCCAGCTATCTCCGTGACACCACTGATTTCCTGAGAAAACTACAATGCATTGGTGACCTTCCAGAAAACACCATCCTAGCCACCATGGATGTAGAGGCTCTCACCACAAACATCCCACACACAGATGGAATACAAGCTGTCAGGAACAGTATACCTGATGATGCCACAGCGCAACTGGTTGCTGAGCTTTGTGACTTTATCCTCACACACAACTATTTCAAATGTGATGACAATATATACCTCCAGACCAGTGGCACCGCTATGGGCACCCGCATGGCCCCACAATATGCCAACATTTTGATGGCTGACCTGGAACAACGCTTCCTCAGCTCTCGTCCACTCCTGCCCCTTCTTTACCTACACTACATTGATGACATCTTCATCATCTGGACCCATGGGAAGGAGACTCTGGAAAAATTTCACGATTTCAACAGCTTCCACCCCACCATCAACCTCAGCCTGGACCAATCTACACGGGAGGTCCACTTCCTAGACACCACGATGCAAATAAGTAACGGTCACGTTAACATCACCCTATACCGAAAACCCACCTACCGCTATGCCTACCTTCATGCATCCAGCTTCCATCCCGGACACACCACACGATCCATTTTCTACAGCGAAGCACTGAGATACAACCATATCTGCTGTAACCCCTCAGACAAAGACCAACACCTACAAAATCTTCACCAAGCATTCTCAAAACTACAATACCCGCATGAGGAAATAAGGAAACAGATCAACAGAGCCAGACGTGTACCCAGAAGCCTCCTACTGCAAGACAAGCCCAAGAAAGAAACCAACAGAACTCCACTGGCCATCACATACAGTCCCCAGCTAAAACCTCCACAACA
Organism: Terrapene triunguis; assembly: GCF_002925995.2. NCBI lineage: Eukaryota > Metazoa > Chordata > Testudines > Emydidae > Terrapene > Terrapene triunguis. The sequence goes on along the minus strand of NW_020700341.1, from coordinate 96 downwards.
TATCATCAGTGATCTACAACCCATCCTGGACAATGATCCCTCACTTTCACAGGCCTTGGGTGGCAGGCCAGTCCTCGCCCACAGACAACCCGCCAA
>NW_020700340.1:0-2744 GCF_002925995.2 Terrapene triunguis | reverse complement strand
CCATTTTTTCAGTTTCATAGGCAAAGGGGCCTTCACCACTCTAGGGCTGATATACCTGCATTCCACCACTCTCTTATAGCTGCCAGGTCTGACTTTGTCACACTGGATTGGGGCCATAATCAGCAGTCATGCTCTTGAGATACTCAATAAGGCTCCAACTCAGTAAAGCACACGAACATGTGCTTAAAGTGTTTAAAGCTAATATTCCCAAAGTCACTGCTGAGTAAAAGTTTTGCAAAACTCATCCTCAATTTCTACATCCTTAATGCATTTCCAGTTGCACTAAAGCACTTGGCACAAGTTGCTTAGCGTTATCATACATGCACACCAGAACATCCTTCTTTAGACACACTTCATTGAAATATGCTGCATGTATTTTTACAATGGTCTTTAAAACTTACCCATATAGGGCTTAGTGCCAGCCATAGAGGAAGCCTTTTCTGATCCTTTGACTATAGTTGCTATGTTAAAGTCAGTGATGTGAACATGCCCTGAAATTAAACGAAACAAAGTATAAATAGAACTTAAGACAGCACATGCACATGAATCCTCCCAGCACCATTAATACTTAGATGCTAATGCAAAGAAATGAAACGGAAGATTTGTGCCTCTTAATAAAAACTAAATTGTCTGCCCAGGTAGTTGGAAAATAATGGAATAATGGAAAATGGTGGAATCAACCCATGTGCTGCTCTTTAGGTATCAGAGGGCCCAGCTCTCTTGTTTGTGGATGGTTCCCAGTGCTGAACTCTATTTAGTGGTACCCCTGTTCCAGCTTCTACCATGGCTGGTACTGACAACATTTTTTCAGAGGCAGTAGCTTTGTTCAGGAACGGCCCTAGGTTTTGTGGGGCCCTCTGTGGAGATATATGGGTACCTCTCCTACCTATAACCAGTCCCATCCCCAACACCTTCATGTATTTGAGGCACCTGTCTACCTTCATATTCTCTTCAGATTATAGTGACCCCTTCAGCCTGGTCCTTTTCTGAGTCTCCCCAGGCAGTGAGGAAGCCAGGAAGAAAGAGGCTATACAAGAAAATTCCATTTGTTTCTGATTCAGTAACCATAAAATAAGACTCAGACTGGCAGGAGTGCAGGTGAAGCCCGCAGACAGGCACCAAATCACCAGTTATTTGACAGCAGGGTGTAGGACAAAGGGTATGTAGCGGAAGTAGGCAGGTGCTCTCATACTCTCACTCACCATTCTGATTTGAACATGGTCCAATGGTCCAAGCCTGCCACCATTAAGTTTTTCAGTAAGACAGATCACTGCAGGCTGTGGCTGACTCACTCCCATTCATCTGGCTGATGCCTTGGCTCCTACCTTGTATGCCCCAGCAGACTTTGTGGACGTACCTGTTGACTACTGGCATCATGCAACATGCTGGGGCAGACAAAATGGAGGGAGAACAAGCCAGGAAGCACAGCTAACATGTAGCTGTGGGACTGAGGGAAGTAGGGAATACTAACTCTGTAATGGACTTCTGATGCTAAAATCATGAGACACTGAATGAGGATGACAACACTGTAGTTGGCTGCCAGGCTGGATTGACGCACATAGCACAGGGTTCTACACTCCCAGGAGCCCTATACGATTGCATAGGTCACACAGGTTTAGGACATGTCTACACTATAGACCTATATCAGTATAATTATACTGCTCAGGAGTGTGAAAAATCCACCCCCCGAGTGACATGGTTATACTGACCTAACCCCACGTGTAGACAGCGCTGTGTTGATGGGAGAGCTTCTCCCTCAACATAGCTACCGCCTCTCGGGGAGGTGGAATAACTACGCCGATGGGAAAAGCTCTTCTGTTGGCCTAGGAGCATCTTCACTAAAGCACTGCAGTTGCACCGATGCAGCTCTGTAGAGCTGTAGGTGAAGACAAGCCCACAAGCTGTCACTGGCTTCATTTTCTTGTGTTGCTTTTACATTGTGAAGCAAAAAGTGGCATAGGCATTATGCTGTTTAGGATCGCACCTGTCTGTGGCACAACATAGGTGGAGCTGTAAAGAGAGCTACCCCAACTAACCATTGACACCTATCCATTTGAATCAGAATTTTAGAAAAGTGCTGAAAATAATTCACAGTCACTGTAGAGTAACCTGTTACCTAAATTATCACCACCTTCATTACTCTATAGCAATATTAGAAATCTAGTACTATCTACTTAATTGAATAGAGTAAAACGCAAATGAATTATGTTAGGACTCATCTTAAAGCTTCATATTAATTTTCTTTTATAAAGAAAATTTTCTTTGTCAGTGCAAAATTAAAGGCCCTAACCAGTGAATCCATAACAGTATTCAGCAGCAGACTGTCCCCAGATGTGTGTGATGCTGAAAGCATTCCAGTGTGTTTGTCAAATAGCCTATGATGATCTACCCTGATGGTCCAGTGACTATTTCAAAGCATGATACCTTATCAGTTACCGAGGGTAGAAACTACAGCTGAAATTTTCAAAGCTTCCATTTAAATTAATTGGAATTGAGCATTGAAGTCCCCACTTAACTTGGATAATCTCTACCTGTGCAGTTTTCCAATGTTGTTTAGCATTTCCCCCCCAACTATTGTAGGGTGTGAGCTCCCAACAGGCCAAGGCCAGTCAAGTGCTCAGATGCTTTGGGTAATGTGCACAGTATAAAAAGAAGATTAATACAAATCAATAATATATCAAAGTAGTGCCTTGGGGCCCCAGTTATGGATCAGAGTTCCATTGTGCTAGGTACTGTACAAACAG
>NW_020700339.1:0-4970 GCF_002925995.2 Terrapene triunguis | reverse complement strand
GTCCCTTTGAAAAACTGCCAACTCTCCTCAGTTGTTTTTCCCCTCAGGCCTGGTCTACACTAGGCTTTTATGTCGAATTTAGCGCTGTTACATCGAATTAACCCTGCACCCGTCCACACCACGAAGCTATTTAGATCGACATAGAGCTCTCTTAAATTCGACTTCTGTACTCCTCCCCAACGAGAGGAGTAGCGCTAAATTCGAAATGGCCATATCGAATTAGGCTAGGTGTGGATGGAAATCGACGCTAATAGCTCCGGGAGCTATCCCACAGTGCACCACTCTGTTGACGCTCTGGACAGCAATCCGAGCTCGGATGCTCTGATCAGCCACACAGGAAAAGCCCCGGAAAATTTGAATTCCTTTTCCTGTCTGGGCAGTTTGAATTTCATTTCCTGTTTGGACATCGTGGCGAGCTCAGCAGCACTGGCAACAATGCAGAGCTCTCCAGCAGAGGTGACCATGCAATCCCAGAATAGAAAGAGGGCCCCAGCATGGACTGATCGGGAAGTCTTGGATCTCATCGCTGTGTGGGGCGATGAGTCCGTGCTTTCAAAGCTGCGCTCCAAAAGAAGGAATGCTAAGATCTACGAGAAGATCTCTAAAGCCATGGCAGAGAGAGGATACAGCCGGGATGCAACGCAGTGCCGCGTGAAAATCAAGGAGCTGAAACAAGGCTACCAAAAAACCAAAAGAGGCAAACGGACGATCCGGATCCCAGCCCCACACATCCCGTTTCTACGAGGCACTGCATTCCATCCTAGGTGCGACCGCCACCACTACCCCACCACTGACCGTGGACTCTGAGGATGAGATATTGTCCGCGGCCGGTTCCTCATCGGACATGTTAGCGGACGGGGAAGATTAAGAAGGAGATGAGGACGAGGCAGTCGACAGCGCTGGCACCACTGATTTCCCCGACAGTTAGGATCTCTTCATCACCCTTACCGAGATCCCCTACCAACCGTCCCCAGCCGTTAGCCCGGACACAGAATCAGGGGAAGGATCAAGCAGTAAGTGCTCTAAACATGTAAACATTTATTTTTAACAGAACGGGAATATTTATAATAACAATAGGTTTTTCCTAAAGTGCTTTAAACATGTAAACAATTATCTGCAACAAAACTGGAATATTTACAATAGTAACAAAGGGTTTCTCATGATTTGTCTGCCTTAGGCTCTTCACTATTTAGTCCCAAGTATTTAAAAAATTTTTTACAATGTCCGGTAATTCATGATTCTGCTGCCCAAGACGCTCCACTCTTTAGTCCCAGTGCACCTACGCGAAAATCCGGTCAATATGGCCGGGGATAGACGCGAAATCCTCATAGGAGAACTCCTCATAGGTCTCATGGAGGTACATTTCCAGCCTGTTCATCAGGTTCCTGGGTAGGGCGATTTTATTGGGCCCTCCGTGGTAGGACACGTTTCCCCGCCACGACACAATCAAGTATTCTGGGATCGTCGCACGGCAGAGCATGGCAGCATACGGCCCTGGTTTTTGCATGCTTTCCTTAAGCATGCTTTCCTTCTCGCTGTCCGAGATCCTCATGAGGGTGATGTCGCTCATGATGCCCTGCTTTGAATTAGGGAGGGGAATGTTAGTATTGGGACTGCTTTACAGCCACGCGGTGGAGGGAGAGGGGCAGCATACAGGGATCTTTCCCTGGGACAGCTGCGAGGGGGTGGGACAGGGGCAGAGTTCATGCTGTCCTGATTGCTGGCAGCAGAGACTGGCATTGCTTTCAATGTGAAAGGAGGCCAGTGCTACTATTACAGTTTTAAGCAGCCACAAGTCTATGGCTTACCATGATTGCCCGCTACAGAAGTTCAGGTGTCCTGCCCCGCTTCTCAGATAACTGCAAGACCACTGCAAGACCCCAGGCACTGAAGGCGAGGCCGAAAATTCGACCTTGTCCTGAGTGCGCATGTGAGAGGTGCAGTACATGGTCTTGTTCACAGAGAAAGACTAGGTTCTTTGTACACAACTTCATTTATCTTTTCTCAGGAATTCACTCCCTTTTTCCCATTCCCACAGACACATCTGCGACTGTCTCCCAACCCAGCCTGTCAGCACACTCCCAGAGGCTAGCGCAGATTAGGCGGAGGAAGAAGACAACGCGGGAGGACATGTTCTCAGAACTAATGGGCTGCTCCCGAGCCCAGGCAGCCCAGCAGACAGTGGAGGGAGAACTTGTCACAAATGCACCAAGCAGTCATGGAACGGGAGGAGAGGTGGCGTCAGGAGGACCAGCAGGCTACTGAAAAGCTGCTTGGACTAATGAGGGAGCAAACAGACACGCTCCGGCACCTTGTGGATGTTCTGCAAGACCGGAGGCAGGAGGACAGAGCCCCGCTGCAGTCTACCTCTAACTGCCCTCCCCCGCCACCAAGTCCCACACCCCCCTCACCCAAAGTACAAAGAAGGAGGGGCGGCAAGGGCCGTTAAAACTTTCAGTCAACCCCTGCAGACTGCTCTAGCACTAGAAGGCTCTCATTCCCCAAAATTTGAAAAGTCCTTTCCTACCCACCTCACAGAAGCCCCCGTGCAAGTTTCACCCCCCACGTTTCATGTGTGGTTCATAATAAAATATTAGTTTCTGTTAATTACTGGTTTCCATGATTTTCTTTTGGAGGAGAGTCTGTCTGAAGGGGGGGGGGGGGAAGGGGCTTGGTAATTGGACAGGACAGTCACCTTTAGCAGGGTACAGAGGCGGGGTCAGGTCCAGCATCAGGACACATACACAGTGCAGTCACTGGTTACCCTGGTCAGTCTGGGGGGTGGTTTTCATGTTTTGGTTGGGGGGGGGGTTTGCTCTGTGACTTTGTGGCGGGGGAGGGCAGTTACAGATCTTATGCAGCGGTCCTTATCCTGGATCACAGAGCCACGCAGCAGGGGATCTGTAACCCTCCTCCCCCTGCCAGAAAGTCACATAGCCGACACATACACGCAGTTCCGCCCAGGAGTGCTGGCAGGCTCCGTTGAAACAACCAGTCCACCACTGCGGAGCCTGTCATTCCTGGAGTTTAGAAGCATCATTTGCATCAGAACACTAAACCCGCCCCCCGCCACAGTCTGCGTCCCCGGTTTAAAACATTCCCGCGAAAACAGTAATAAAGACAACGGTGTTCATTAACTAAATAGAACTGATTTTATTTTTTGGGAAGGGGGTGAAGGGGGTATGTAACTGGAGAGGATAGTCAACATGAACTGGGTAAAGAAACGGGGGCAGGTTCAGCTTCTGTGTCCACAAACATAACAGTCAACGGTTACCCTGCTCAGTCTGGAACCTTGCTTTCAAAGCCTCCCGTATGCACAGCGCGTCCCGCTGGGATCTTCTAATTGCCCGGCTGTCTGGCTGGGCGTAATCAGCAGCCAGGCTATTTGCCTCAACCTCCCACCCCGCCATAAAGGTCTCCCCCTTGCTCTCACAGAGATTGTGGAGCACACAACAAGCTGCTATAACAATGGGGATATTGGTTTCGCTGAGATCACAGCGAGTGAGTAAGCTTCTCCATCTCCCTTTGAGACGGCCAAAAGCACACTCCACCACCATTCTGCACTTGCTCAGCCGGTAGTTGAAGAGTTCTTTTTGTGTGTCCAGGGCGCCAGTATAGGGCTTCATGAGCCAGGGCATTAGCGGGTAGGCTGGGTCCCCGAGGATCACTGTAGGCATCTCCACATCCCCAAGAGTTATTTTGTGGTCCAGGAAGTAAATACCTTCCTGCAGCCGTCTAAACAGACCAGAGTTCCTGAACACGCGAGCGTCATAAACCTTGCCCGGCCATCTGACGATGTTGGTAAAACGTCCCCTATGGTCCACCAGTGCTTGCAGCACCATTGAAAAGTAGCCCTTTCTGTTAATGTACTAGCTGGCCTGGTGGTCCGGTCCCAGGATAGGGATGTGAGTCCCATCTATAGCCCCACCGCAGTTTGGGAATCCCATCGCGGCGAAGCCATCTATGATGACCTGCGCGTTTCCCAGGGTCACTACCTTTGAGAGCAGTACCTTAACGATTGCATTGGCTACTTGCATCACAACAACCCCCACGGTAGATTTGCCCACACCAAAGTGGTTCGCGACTGACCGGTAGCTGTCCGGCGTTGCAAGCTTCCAGAGGGCTATGGCCACTCGCTTCTGGACAGTCAGGGCTGCTCGCATCCGGGTGTCACTGCGCTTCAGGGCAGGGGACAGCAACTCAAAGTTCGAGGAAAGTCCCCTTCCGCATGCGAAAGTTTCGCAGCCACTGGGATTCATCCCAGACCTGCAGTACTATGCGGTCCCACCAGTCCGTGCTTGTTTCCCGGGCCCAGAATTGCCGTTCCACAATATCCACATGACCCATTGCCACCGTGATGTCCTGGGCACTGGGGCTCGTGGTTTCTGACAGCTCTGTGCTACTCTCCGACTTCAGGCTCTCACGGCGGTGCCGTAGCCTCCTCGCCTGATTTCTCTGCATCTGCCCCAGGGAAAGGTATGATAAGCTGCGAGGCGTTGAGAACGGCCACAACTGCAGCGATGGTTGCAGCGTGATCCATGATCGCAGTGCTGTGGCGTCCGCGCTGTCACTGACCAGAAAAGTGCGCAAACCGATTTCCCGCCGGCACTTTCAGGGAGGGAGGGAGGGCGTTAGTGACGGACGGACGACAACTCTTACCCAAAAGCACCCTCGACACATTTTTTACCCAGAAGGCATTGGCGGCTCGACCCATAATTCCAATGGGCAGCGGGGACTGCGGGAACTGTGGGATAGCTGCCCACAGTGCACCGCTTCCAATGTCGACGCTTGCCCCGTTAGTGTGGACTCACAAAGTCGAATTACTGTCCTTAGTGTGGACACACACGTTCGACTTTGCAATATCGATTCCACATATTCGATTTAAGTGAAATCGAACTATCCTCGTAGTGTAGACATACCCTCAGTCTTGATTCCCATGGGACCTTACCTATCAGCTCTCTGAGCTTACC
>NW_020700338.1:5258-5961 GCF_002925995.2 Terrapene triunguis | reverse complement strand
ATCCAAGGGGGTTGGATCTTGATCCACCAGGAGTTGGTGGAAGGGAGGAGGGGGGGATGGTTAATTTCTCCTTGTTTTAAGATCCAAGGGGTTTGGATCTGTATTCAACAGGGAATTGGTGAAGAATCTCTCAAGGCTACCCAGGGAAGGGAATTAGCATCGAGAGTGGTGGCAGCGGACTAGATCTAAGCTGGTAGTTAAGCTTAGAAGTTTTCATGCAGGCCCCCACATCTGTACCCTAAAGTTCAGAGTGGGGAAGCAGCCTTGACATGGTGGCAGAGCGGTGGGATCATTTAAAACCAAAAGCCAGTAAGATTTTTTTTTCTCCTTTCTAGCTGCTTGGAAAGCAGAGCTGAAGGTAGATGCATATCTTATCTCTCCTTGCCTGAAGGCAGAGGTGTTAAGTTTTTTTTTTACGAGGGTCTTTGTTAAGAGAAGGGTTCAATCAGTGAGCAAACAGCTGGTAAAAGAAATTTACAAGCTGAATTGTTTTTTTTCTTTCTACCTCTCGGGGATAGCTAGTTAGAAAGTCTCTGTTACCTCAGCAGCAGCCTGAGCTGAGTGCATCCCAGTTTCAGTCAACTGCAGAGGGGTGTGGCCCAGCACAAGAAAACAGGAAAATGACTACCAAAGAAGTAGCTAACAAACTAGAACTGGCCAGACTAGAAGCAGAAGAAAATGAAAAAAAAACATCAGAGACTGC
>NW_020700338.1:0-5158 GCF_002925995.2 Terrapene triunguis | reverse complement strand
TTCAATTAAAAAAACTCGAGCAAGAAGCTGAAGAAAAAAAGATGGAGGAGAGGGAAAAAGAGAGGAAGCATGAACTGGAATTAGCAAGGGCTAGGCCGGATATACCAGCCAATCCTAGCAACCCCTCTCCAGGTACCACTTCCCATCCCAGAAAATTCCCCACCTACAAGGCAGGCGATGATAATGAGGCCTTCTTAGAAAATTTTGAAAGGGCCTGCCTTGGATACAGCATCACTACAGACCAGTACATGGTAGAGCTGAGGCCGCAGCTCAGTGGACCCTTAGCAGAGGTGGTGGCTGAAATGCCTAAGGAACACATGAACAGTTATGAACTTTTTAAAAACAAGGCCAGACTCAGAATGGGGCTAACACCCGAGCATGCCCGTCGGCGGTTCAGAGCCCTAAGGTGGAAACCAGATGTGTCATTTACCCAGCATGCCTACCACATTGACAAAAATTGTGATGCCTGGGTATCAGGAGCAAATGTTAAATCTCTGGAAGATCTGCTTTCCCTAGTAAAAATGGAGCAGTTTTTAGAGGGTGTTCCTGAGGAAATAGAAAGGTACATCCTAGATGGGAAGCCCAAAACTGTAACCGAGGTGGGGGAGATTGGAGCCAAATGGGTGGAGGTGGCAGAAAAGAAAAAAAAACTAGTAGCAGTTGGAGCGAATATCAGAAGGGGCAAGCCGAAACAAAACCTTATCACCGGGGACAACCCAAGGCCCCACCCACATCCCAAGGGAAACCCCAGACGCCTTCTCACTCCACCACACCAGTCTCCACCAACCAACATCGCCCCAGTGATACCTTAGCAGGGCGATGTTTTAAATGTGATGAACTGGGACATATGAAGGCTCACTGTCCCAAGAACCCCAACCGATTACAGTTCATTACACCACAATCACACCAAAGATCCCCAGACCCATAAGCCTCTCTCATACCCTCGGAGCGAAGGGAAACCTCGAGAGTGGGCGGAAAGAAGGTTATCGCTTGGAGGGATACTGGGGCACAAGTGTCAACTATCCACCAATCCCTAGTGGACCCCAAACTCATCAACCCGGAGGTTCCAGTGACAATTCGACCCTTCATGTCACAGTCTGTAACCTTGCCTACAGCCAAGTTGCATGTTCAGTACAAGGGCTGGTCAGGAATGTGGACTTTTGTAATCTATGACAATTATCCCATCCCCATGCTGCTGGGGGAAGACTTGGCCAACCATGTGAAGCTAGCCAAGAGGGTGGGAATAGTCACCCGCAGCCAGGCTAAGCAAGCTTTCACCCCCATCCCTGTTCCTGAGCCATCCACCAGGGCCCCGTCTGTGTTACCAGAGACCCAAACAAAGGTGGTGGAACCGGATCCCCTGCCAACGACTGCAACAGCCATAGTGGATCCAATCCCAGAGACCCAGCCAAAGCCAGTCCCAGAACCGGAACTGGCAACGCAACCAGCACCAGAACCATTGCCAGCACTGAGTCCAGCGCTTGCAAACCCGTCTACCACTCCAACGCCAGAGGGCACCAGCGAGCCTGAACTGGCAGAAGCAGCAGATAACCCTACCCAAGAGGCTCAGCCAGAGCCTGAAATACCACATAGTGCACCAGCGGACAGCGGTTCACAGTCAATGGAAACAGCCCCAGCACCTGCATCACTTCCAGAGGGACCAAGCCCCAGTCCACAGTCCAAGGAGGAACTGATGTCTCCAGCATCAAGGGAACAGTTCCAGGCCGAGCAGGAAGCAGATGACAGCCTTCAGAAAGCTTGGGCGGCGGCACGGAGCACCCCACCGCCTCTCAGCTCTTCTAACCGATCCCGGTTTGTTGTAGAAAAAGGACTTTTATACAAGGAGACTCTTTCTGGTGGGCATCAGGAAGACTGGCATCCTCAAAGACAGTTGGTAGTTCCCACTAAGTATCGGGTAAAGCGCTTGAGCTTAGCCCATGATCATCCCAGTGGCCATTCTGGGGTGAACAGAACCAAAGACCAGTTGGGGAAGTCCTTCCACTGGGAGGGAATGGGCAAGGACATTGCTAATTATGTCCGGTCTTGTGAGGTGTGCCAACGAGTGGGAAAGCCCCAAGAACAGGTTAAAGCCCCTCTCCAGCCACTACCCATAATTAAGGTCCCATTTCAGCGTGTAGCTGTGGATATTCTGCGTCCTTTCCCAAAGAAGACACCCAGAGGAAAGCAGTACATACTGACTTTCATGGATTTTGCTACCCGATGGCCGGAAGCAGTACCCTTAAGCAACACCAGGGCTAAAAGTGTGTGCCAGGCATTAGCAGACATTTTTGCCAGGGTAGGTTGGCCCTCCGACATCCTTACAGATTCGGGAACTAATTTCCTGGCAGGGACCATGAAAAACCTGTGGGAAGCTCATGGGGTGAATCACTTGGTTGCCACCCCTTACCACCATCAAACCAATGGCCTGGTGGAGAGGTTTAATGGAACTTTGGGGGCCATGATACGTAAATTCGTAAATGAACACTCCAATGATTGGGACCTAGTGTTGCAGCAGTTGCCTTTTGCCTACATGGCTGTACCACATCCCAGTTTAGGGTTTTCACCATTTGAACTTGTGTATGGTCGCGAGGTTAAGGGGCCATTACAGTTGGTGAAGCAGCAATGGGACGGGTTTACGCCTTCTCCAGGAACTAACATTCTAGACTTTGTAAGCAACCTACAAAGCACCCTCCGACACTCTTTAGCCCTTGCTAAAGAAAACCTAAAGGATGCTCAGGAAGAGCAAAAGGCCTGGTATGATAAACATTCCAGAGAACGGTCCTTCAAAGTAGGAGACCGAGTCATGGTCTTAAAGGCACTCCAGGCCCATAAAATGGAAGCGTCGTGGGAAGGACCATTCACGGTCCAGGAGCGCCTAGGAGCTGTTAACTATCTAATAGCCTCCCCCACCTCCAACATAAAGCCTAAGGTATACCATGTTAATTCTCTTAAGCCCTTTTATCCCAGAGAATTAAACGTTTGCCAGTTTACAGCCCAGGAAACAGATGACGCGGAGTGGCCTGAAGGTGTCTACTACAAAGGAAAAAGGGATGGTGGCGTGGAAGAGGTGAACCTCTCCGCGACCCTTGGACATCTGCAGCGACAGCAGATCAAGGAGCTGTGCACAAGCTTTGCACCGATTTTCTCAGCCACTCCAGGACGGACCGAACGGGCATACCACTCCATTGACACAGGTAATGCTCACCCAATTAGAACCCCACCCTACTGGGAGTCACCTCATGCCCAAACTGCTATACAAAGGGAGATCCAGGACATGCTACAGATGGATATAATCCACCCCTCTAACAGTGCATGGGCATCTCCACTGGTTCTAGTTCCCAAACCAGATGGGGAAATACGCTTTTGCGTGGACTACCGTAATCTAAATGCTGTAACTCGTCCTGACAACTATCCAATGCCACGCACAGATGAGCTATTGGAGAAATTGGGACATGCCCAATTCATCTCTACTTTAGACTTAACCAAAGGGTACTGGCAAGTACCACTAGATGAAGCCGCCAAGGAAAGGTCAGCCTTCGTCACCCAGGCAGGGGTGTATGAATTCAATGTACTCCCTTTCGGGTTGCGAAATGCACCCGCCACCTTCCAAAGACTTGTAGATGGTCTCCTAGTGGGATTGGGAGAATCTACAGTTGCCTACCTCGATGATGTGGCCATTTTTTCTGATTAATGGACAGTACACCTGGAGCACCTGGAAAAAGTCTTCGAGTACATCCGGCAGGCAGGTCTAACCGTTAAGGCTAAAAAGTGTCAAATAAGCCAAAACAGAGTGACTTACCTGGGGCACCAGATGGGTCAAGGAACTATAAATCCCCAACAGGCCAAAGTGGATGCTATCCAAAAGTGGCCGGTTCCAAAGTCAAAGAAACAGGTCCAATCCTTCTTAGGCTTGGCCGGATATTATAGGCGATTTGTACCACACTACAGCCAAATCGCCGCCCCGCTGACAGACCTAACCAGAAAGAAACAGCCAAATGCAGTTCAGTGGACTGATAAGTGTCAAAAGGCCTTTAACCAGCTTAAGGCAACACTCATGTCTGACCCTGTGCTAAGGGCCCCAGACTTTGACAAACCGTTCCTAGTAACCACAGATGCGTCCGAGCGGGGCGTGAGAGCAGTTTTAATGCAGGAAGGACCGGATCAAGAATTCCATCCTGTCGTGTTTCTCAGCAAGAAACTGTCTGAGAGGGAAAGCCACTGGTCAATCAGCGAAAAGGAATGCTACGCCATTGTGTACGCGCTGGAAAAGCTACGCCCATATGTTTGGGGACGGCGTTTCCAACTACAAACAGACCATGCTGCGCTACAGTGGCTTCATACCGCCAAGGGAAATAACAAAAAACTTCTTCGGTGGAGTTTAGCTCTCCAAGATTTTGATTTTGAAATACAACACATTTCAGGAGCTTCTAACGAAGTGGCTGATGCACTCTCCCAGGAAAGTTTCCCAGAATCAACTGGTTAAAAATTGTTCTTGGAATGTGGAACATATTGTTAGTTTTTATATAATCAGTAGTATGTCTAAAGGTGCATGTGTCTTATTAACTCTGTTTTCTCCTAGAGCTCCAGGAAGAAATCACAGCCAGTGTGGAACCGGACGTCCAACACTATCTGTGATTTGGGGGGCGTGTCATAACTATAAAGGGAAGGGTAACAGCTCTCCTGTGTACAGTACTATAAAATCCCTCCTGGCCAGAGACTCCAAAATCCTTTTACCTGTAAAGGGTTAAGAAGCTCAGGTAACCTGGCTGACACCTGACCCAAAGGACCAATAAGGGGACAAAATACTTTCAAATCTTGGGATGGGGGAGAAGGCTTTTGTTTGTGCTCTTTGTTTTGGGGGTTGTTCACTCTTGGGACTAAGAGGGACCAGCCATCAATCCAAGCTCTCCAAATCTTTCTGAACAAGTCTCTCATATTTCAAACTTGTAAGTAAACAGCCAGGCAAGGCGTGTTAGTTTATCTTTGTTTTCTCAACTTGTAAATGTACCTTTTACTAGAGTGTTTACCTCTGTTTGCTGTAACTTTGAACCTAAGGCTAGAGGGGGGTCCTCTGGGCTCTTTAAGTTTGATTACCGTGTAAAGTTATTTTGCATCCTGATTTTACAGAGATGATTTTTACCTTTTTCTTTAATTAAAA
>NW_020700337.1:0-5946 GCF_002925995.2 Terrapene triunguis | reverse complement strand
TCTTCTCTTTCATGGGCCTCCTGTTTGGCTTTTTCTTCTCTTTCATGCTGCTCTGCCTCGAGTTTTTTAATTTCAAGCAGTCTCTGATGTTTTCTCTCGTTTTCTTCTGCTTCTAGTCGGGCCAGTTCTATTTTGTTAGTTACTTCTTTGGCAGTCATTTTCCTGTTTTCTTGTGCTGGGTCACACCCTCTGCAGTTGACTGAGACTGGGATGTGTACTTAGCTCTGGCTGCTGCTGAGTTAACAGAGACTTTCTAACAAGCTACTCCCGAGGATGTAAAAAGAAAAAAAAAAAAACAATTCAGCCTGTAAATTACCTTTACCAGTTCAAAGTTTGCTCCCTTTGAACCCTTCTCTTAACAAAGGACCTCGTTAAAAAAACTTAACACCTCTGCCTTCAGGCAAGGAGAGATAAGATATGCATCTACCTTCAGCTCTGCTCTCCAAGCAGCTAGAAGGAAAAAAAAAAATCTCTTACTGGCTTTTGGGTTTAAACGATCTCCACCGCTGCCACCATGTCAAGGCTGAATCCCCACTTTGAACTTTAGGGTTCAAATGTAGGGGCCTGCATGAAAACTTCTAAGCTTATCTACCAGCTTAGCTTTGGTCCGCTGCCACCATCACAAGAATTCCCTCCCTGGGAAGCCTTGAGAAACCTTTCACCAATTCCCTGGTGAACACAGATCCAAACCCCCTTGGATCTTAAAACAAGGAGAAATTAACCATCCCCCCTCCTTCCTCCCACCCTCCTTTCACCAACTCCTGGTGAATACAGATCCAAACCCCCTTGGATCTTAAAACAAGGAGAAATCAATCTGGTTCTTAAAAAAGAAGGCTTTTAATTAAAGAAAAAGGTAAAAATCATCTCTGTAAAATCAGTATGGAAAGTAGCTTACAGGGTAATCAAACTTAAAGAGCTCAGAGGACCCCCCTCTGTCTTAGGTTCAAAGTACAGCAAACAAAGATACACACTCTGGTAAAAAGGTACATTTACAAGTTGAGAAAACAAAGTAAATCTAAGACGCCTTGCCTGTCTTTTACTTACTAGTTTGAAATAGGAGAGACTTGTTTAGGAAGATGGGGAGAACCTGGATTGATGTCTGGTCCCTCTCAGTCCCAAGAGCGAACCACCCCTTAAAACAAAGAGCACCACACAAGCCTTTCCCCCCCCAAGATTTGAAAGTATCTTGTCTCCTTATTGGTCCTTGGGGTCAGGTGTCAGCCAGGTTACCCGAGCCTCTTAACCTTTTACAGGTAAAAGGATTTGGAGTCTCTGTACACAGAGAGCTGTTACCCTTCCCTTTATAGTTATGACACGCCCCCCAAATCACAGATAGTGTTGGACGTTTGGTTCCACACTGGCTGTGATTTCTTCCTGGAGTTCTAGGAGAAAACAGAGTTAATAAGACACATGTACCTTTATACATACTACTGATTATATAAAAACTAACAATATGTTTCATTTCAAGAACAATTGTTAACCAGTTAACTCTGGGAAACTTTCCCGGGAGAGTGCATCAGCCACTTTGTTAGAAGCTCCCGAAATGTGTTGTATTTCAAAATCAAAATCTTGGAGAGCTAAACTCCATCGAAGAAGTTTTTTGTTATTTCCCTTGGCGGTATGAAGCCACTGTAGCGCAGCATGGTCTGTTTGTAGTTGGAAACGCCGTCCCCAAACATATGGGTGTAGCTTTTCCAGCGCGTACACAATGGCATAGCATTCCTTTTCGCTGATTGACCAGTGGCTTTCCCTCTCAGACAGTTTCTTGCTGAGAAACACGACAGGATGGAATTCTTGATCCGGTCCTTCCTGCATTAAAACTGCTCCCACGCCTCGCTCGGAAGCATCTGTGGTTACTAGGAACGGTTTGTCAAAGTCTGGGGCCCTTAGCACAGGGTCAGACATGAGTGTTGCCTTAAGCTGGTTAAAGGCCTTTTGACACTTATCAGTCCACTGAACTGCATTTGGCTGTTTCTTTCTGGTTAGGTCTGTCAGCGGGGCGGCGATTTGGCTGTAGTGTGGTACAAATCGCCTATAATATCCGGCCAAGCCTAAGAAGGATTGGACCTGTTTCTTGGACTTTGGAACCGGCCACTTTTGGATAGCATCCACTTTGGCCTGTAGGGGATTTATAGTTCCTTGACCCACCTGGTGCCCCAAGTAAGTCACCCTGTTTTGGCCTATTTGACACTTTTTAGCCTTAACAGTTAGTCCTGCCTGTCGGATGCGCTCGAAGACTTTTTCCAGGTGCTCCAGGTGTTCTGTCCATGAATCAGAAAAAATGGCCACATCATCGAGGTAGGCAACTGCAGATTCTCCCAATCCCGCTAGGAGACCATCTACAAGTCTTTGGAAGGTGGCGGGTGCATTTCGCTACCCGAAAGGGAGTACATTGAATTCGTACGCCCCTGCCTGGGTGACGAAGGCTGACCTTTCCTTAGCGGGTTCATCTAGTGGTACTTGCCAGTACCCTTTGGTTAAGTCTAAAGTAGAGATGAATTGGGCATGTCCCAATTTTTCCAATAGCTCATCTGTGCGTGGCATTGGATAGTTGTCAGGACGAGTTACAGCATTTAGCTTACGGTAGCCCACGCAAAAGCGTATTTCCCCATCTGGTTTGGGAACTAGAACCACTGGAGATGCCCATGCACTGGTAGAGGGGCGGATTATACCCATCTGTAGCATGTCCTGGATCTCCCTTTGTATAGCAGCTTGGGCATGAGGTGACTCCCGGTAGGGTGGGGTTCTAATTGGGTGAGCATTACCTGTGTCAATGGAGTGGTATGCCCGTTCGGTCCGTCCTGGAGTGGCTGAGAAAATCGGTGCAAAGCTTGTGCACAGCTCCTTGATCTGCTGTCGCTGCAGACGTCCCAGGGTCGTGGAGAGGTTCACCTCTTCCACGCCACCATTCCTTGTTCCTTCGTAGTAGACACCTGCAGGCCACTCCGCGTCATCTGTTTCCTGGGCTGTAAACTGGCAAACGTTTAATCCTCTGGAATAAAAGGGCTTAAGAGAATTAACATGGTATACCTTAGGCTTTATGTTGGAGGTGGGGGAGGCTATGAGATAGTTAACAGCTCCTAGGCGCTCCTGGACCGTGAATGGTCCTTCCCACGACGCTTCCATTTTATGGGCCTGGAGCGCCTTTAAGACCATGACTTGGTCTCCTACTTTGAAGGACCGTTCTCTGGAATGTTTATCATACCAGGCCTTTTGCTCTTCCTGAGCATCCTTTAGGTTTTCTTTAGCAAGGGCTAAAGAGTGTCGGAGGGTGTTTTGTAGGTTGCTTACAAAGTCTAGAATGTTAGTTCCTGGAGAAGGCGTAAACCCCTCCCATTGCTGCTTCACCAACTGTAATGGCCCCTTAACCTCGCGGCCATACACAAGTTCAAATGGTGAAAACCCTAAACTGGGATGTGGTACAGCCCTGTAGGCAAAAAGCAACTGCTGCAACACTAGGTCCCAATCATTGGAGTGTTCATTTACGAATTTACGTATCATGGCCCCCAAAGTTCCATTAAACCTCTCCACCAGACCATTGGTTTGATGGTGATGAGGGGTGGCAACCAAGTGATTCACCCCATGAGCTTCCCACAGGTTTTTCATTTTCCCTGCCAGGAAATTAGTTCCCGAATCTGTAAGGATGTCGGAGGGCCACCCTACCCTGGCAAAAATGTCTGCTAATGCCTGGCACACACTTTTAGCCTTGGTGTTGCTTAAGGGTACAGCTTCCGGCCATCGGGTAGCAAAATCCATGAAAGTCAGTACGTACTGCTTTCCTCGGGGTGTCTTCTTTGGGAAAGGACCCAGAATATCCACAGCTACTCGCTGAAATGGGACCTCAATTATGGGTAGTGGCTGGAGAGGGGCTTTAACCTGGTCTTGGGGCTTTCCCACTCGTTGGCACACCTCACAAGACCGGACATAATTAGCAACGTCCTTGCCCATTCCCTCCCAGTGGAAGGACTTCCCCAACCGGTCTTTGGTTCTGTTCACCCCAGAATGGCCACTGGGATGATCATGGGCTAAGCTCAAGAGCTTTACCCGATACTTAGTGGGAACTACCAACTGTTTTTGAGGATGCCAGTCTTCCTGGTGCCCACCAGAAAGAGTCTCCTTGTATAACAGTCCTTGTTCTACAACAAACCGGGATCGGTTAGAAGAGCTGAGAGGCGGTGGGGTGCTCCGCGCCGCCGCCCAAGCTTTCTGAAGGCTGTCATCTGCTTCCTGCTCGGCCTGGAACTGTTCCCTTGATGCTGGAGACATCAGTTCCTCCTTGGACTGTGGACTGGGGCTTGGCCCCTCTGGAAGCGATGCAGGTGCTGGGGCTGTTTTCATTGACTGTGAACCGCTGTCCTCTGGTGCACTATGTGGTATCTCAGGCTCTGGCTGAGCCTCTTGGGTAGGGTTATCTGCTGCTTCCGCCAGTTCAGGCTCGCTGGTGCCCTCTGGCATTGGAGTTGTAGACGGGGTTGCAAGCGCTGGACTCAGTGCTGGCAATGGTTCTGGTGCTGGTTGCGTTGCCAGTTCCGGTTCTGGGACTGGCTTTGGCTGGGTCTCTGGGATTGTATCCACTACGGCTGTTGCAGTCGTTGGCAGGGGATCCGGTTCCACCACCTGTGTTTGGGACTCCGGTAACACCGACGGGGCTCTGGTGGACGGCTCAGGAACAGGGATGGGGGTGAAAGCTTGCTTAGCCTGGCTGCGGGTGACTATTCCCACCCTCTTGGCTAGCTTCACATGGTTGGCCAAGTCTTCCCCCAGCAGCATGGGGATGGGATAATTGTCATAGACTGCAAAAGTCCACATTCCTGCCCAGCCCTTGTACTGGACATGCAGCTGGGCTGTAGGCAAGGTTACAGACTGTGACACGAAGGGTTGAATTGTCACTGTAGCCTCCGGGTTGATGAGTTTGGGGTCCACTAGGGATTGGTGGATAGTTGACACTTGTGCCCCAGTATCCCTCCAAGCGATAACCTTCTTTCCGCCCACTCTCAAGGTTTCCCTTCGCTCCGAGGGTATGAGAGAGGCATCTGGGTCTGGGGATCTTTGGTGTGATTGGGGTGTAATGAACTGTAATCGGTTGGGGTTCTTGGGGCAGTGAGCCTTTATATGCCCCAGTTCATTACATTTAAAACATCGCCCTGCTAAGGTATCACCGGGGCGATGTTGGTTGGTGGAGACTGGTGGGGTGGGGTGAGAAGGCGTCTGGGGTTTCCCTTGGGATGTGGGTGGGGCCTTGGGTTGTCCCCGGTGGTAAGGTTTTGTTTCGGCTTGCCCCTTCTGATATTCGCTCCAACTGCTACTAGTTTTTTTCTTTTCTGTCACCTCCACCCATTTGGCTCCAATCTCCCCCGCCTCGGTTACAGTTTTGGGCTTCCCATCTAGGATGTACCTTTCTATTTCCTCAGGAACACCCTCTAAAAACTGCTCCATTTGCAATACGAAGGGCAACTCTTCCGTAGATTTAACATTTGCTCCTGATATCCAGGCATCCCAATTTTTTCCAATGTGGTAGGCATGTCGGGTAAATGACACATCAGGTTTCCACCTTAGGGCTCTGAACCGCCGACGGGCATGCTCAGGTGTTAGCCCCATTCTGATTCTGGCCTTGTTTTTAAAAAGTTCATAACTGTTCATGTGTTCCTTAGGCATTTCAGCCGCCACCTCTGCTAAGGGTCCACTGAGCTGCGGTCTCAGCTCTACCATGTACTGGGTTAGAGGGATGCTGTATCCAAGGCAGGCCCTTTCAAAATTTTCTAAGAAGGCCTCAGTATCATCGCCTGCCTTGTAGGTGGGGAATTTCCTGGGATGGGAAGTGGTACCTGGAGAGGAGTTGTTAGGATGGTCTGCTGCATCCTGCCTAGTCCTTGCTGCTTCCAGTTCCATCTCTCTCTTGTGGGCCTCCTGTTTGGCTTTTTCTTCTCTTTCATGGGCCTCCTGTTT
>NW_020700336.1:0-1101 GCF_002925995.2 Terrapene triunguis | reverse complement strand
GGCATGCGGGTTTAAGAATCTCACCTTATATTTAAACACTGATTGGTGTGATTTTTTGGCCCTTTTTAACTGATGTCCTAAGAACGAGTATGCTGCTGTGGCTAACTTTGCCAGACAGTATGCCAGCCAACTGCCTTAGGACCTGCACAGTTAAAAGTGCAAACAGTATGAAGCAGAGTGTTGGTAATTTACAATATCATGCAGACAGCCCTTTAACAATTCCTCATTGTTAAAAGCTTCATCTGTTCCATATATAACATTGTCAATTCAGTAATATGCATAATTCAGTGAAATTCAGGGTTGTTCTTACAGAATATGATTTTTTTTTCTTTTAAAAGCTTAAATTCCATAACTTTCTAAAGTTCTTAAATTTACACAGGCAAAAATAATATTATACAGCTGTTTGCATTACGGTGTACATAATCACATAGTTAAAGACACTCTAAAAGAATGCAATTATTTCTACAATCGTGTAAGAGGAGCGGAGAGTGATGTAGGGCTCTTGTGTATAAACTATTTTCACAAACTGCATGTGTGACTTATGGATTGTACACAGTGATGTAAGCATCACACAGGTGTCTAAGGCCATCAGAAAAAATAGCATAATATATAATGTTATTAAAAGTTTGACCAAGTAATTGAGGGCGGTATAGTGATGCATACATGCACATAAGCGGTGTTAAGGTTGCACATTCAATTTTAACGTTGACATTTCCTGACTTCAGAATGTTTCAATGTAGAAGTCGGCGCCAGTGGCATGAACCCCTTGAATGTATATAGTCTTTTTCATCCACAGATCTCCAAGCATTTTACACAGGCAGGTAAGTATCATCAGTTTACAGATAGAGAAACTGAGGCACAGAGAAGTGATAGATCAAAAGCCACAGCACTTACTCATAGAACCCAATTCTACTGATTCTCAGCGAGGTTGTCTTATCTTTCCAGCCTAGGCTCACTCTGAGGATATCCAAAAGGCTAGGCTTATTGTGGAAACTTGGAAGTGAGCCTGGGCATTCCAGTAAGACAGGTGATTAGGGATCTAATGAAAAAAGGTAGTTTCAGTCACAGATCAAGAAAGTCCTTTCAGTTTGTCCAGCAGAG
>NW_020700335.1:0-1146 GCF_002925995.2 Terrapene triunguis | reverse complement strand
TCACCTTATATTTAAACACTGATTGGTATGATTTTTCAGCGCTTTTTAACTGATGTCCTAAGAAAGAATATGCTGCTGTGGCTAACTTTGCCAGACAGTATGCCAGCCAACTGCCTTCGGACCTTCACAGTTAAAATGCAAACAGTACGAAGCAGAGTGCTGGTAATTTACAATATCATGCAGACAGTCCTTTAACATTCCTCAATGTTAAAAGCTTCATCTGTTCCATGTATAAAGTTGTCAATTCAGTAATATGCATAATTCAGTGACATTCAGGGTTGTTCTTACAGAATATGTTTTTCTTTTCTTTTAAAAGCTTAAATTCCATAACTTTCTAAAGTTCTTAAATTTACACAGGCAAAAATAAGATTCCACAGGTGTTTGTTTGCATAGTTGAAAACACTCTCAAAGAATGCAATTATAGTATTTCTACAATCTTGTAAGAGGAGCGAAGAATGATGTAGGGCCCTGGCCCTATTAACTATACATCTTGTGTATAAACTATTTTCACAAACTGCATGTGTGACTTATGGATTGTACACAGGGATATAAGTGTCACACAGGTGTCTAAGGCCATCAGACAAAATGGCATAATATATAATGTTATCAAAAGTTTGACAAAGTATTTGAGGGCGGTATAGTGATGCATACATGCACATAAGCAGTGTTAAGGTTGCACATTCAATTTTAACGTTGGCATTTCCTGACTTCAGCATGTTTCAAGGTAGACTCTTTATTGCTCTTACTGGAGTTTTTTAAATGGTGTTTGTGCAGGGAACACACTTGACACCGACATCACATGCACCAGCCGCAGGCTGCATGAACCTCTTGCATATATACAGTCTTTTTCATCCACAAATCTCCAAGTGTTTTACATAGGCAGGTAAGTATCTTCAGTTTACAAGTACAGAAACTGAGGCACAGAGAAGTAATAGATCAAAGGCCACAGCACTCACTGGTAGAACCCAATTTTACTGATTCTCAGCGAGGTTGTCTTATCTTTTGAGACCTACCCCACCTCACTGAGAGGATATCCAAAAGGCTAGGCTTATTGTGAAAAGTTGGAAGTGAGCCTGGGCATTCCAGTAAGACAGATGATTAGGGTATCTAATGAGGAAAGGTACAGTTTCAGTCACAGATCAAGAA
>NW_020700334.1:0-2736 GCF_002925995.2 Terrapene triunguis | reverse complement strand
GAGAAAGAAGAACCAATGAGACAGAGGGCACCACCTGCATGATGGGGCCCCCAATCTTGGGCAGGGGTCTGTACAGCGCCTGGCACAAGGGGGCCCTGATCTCAGGCTGGGGGTCTGTACAGCGCCTGGCACAAGGGGGCCCCAGTCAGCACCTTGCACAATGAGGGGCTCTGATCTTGGTTGGGGTCTATGCAGCCTTCAGCACAATGCTGGGGCCTTGATCTCAGCTGTGCAACCCTAGCTCAGATCTTACCCAGACGTTGATTAGTTTCTGTTTCTTCCTCACCTGTGTCTTGGGGCTGTGGCGTCTCAGCATTGATCCCCAACGTGGTGGCTGCAGCTCACATAGGTTGACTCTGTCTGGGGCCAGGAAGCTGGTTTTCTGTGGGTTTCTCTGGGGCGAGGCTCTGTGGGGCTCAGCGGAGGAGAAGGCGCTGGGGCTGCTAGCATCTGCAAACCTCAGAGGCATCCAGCTCTGGCTGCTACCTGCTGAATGTCACGTTAACTGCGCGCGCCCCGACTCACCCCTGGACCTCAGCACCTCTCACTGCACAGAATCAGCCTCGCGGTTCTCAGAGACAGATGCTCCCATCTGGGGCGGCCACGAGCCGACAGCAGGAGCTGAGACAAAGGCACAGCCCCGGGTCTGTACCAGGACCAGGGCAAGTGGAGGGAGCAGAGGAATCACAGAGGGGTGGCTGAGGGCAGAGAATGAAGTGGAGGCCGGTTCATATCAGATGATCCATCTGAGAAATGACTTGTAAAGCTGGGGATAGAACCCAGGAGTCTGACCCCTCAGCACTGCCTGCTGCTCTAACCACTAGACCCCGCTCCCCTCCCAGATTTACAGATAGAACCCAGGAGTCCTGGCTCCCACCCCCCTGCTCTAACAACTAGACCCCACTCCCCTTCTAGAGCTGGGGTGAGACCCCAGGAGCCCCTAAGTCGTCCTGGGTCCTGCCCTCCCTGCTCTCCGCAAAAAGCCCTAGGGGAAGAACCAAACCCCTCTGCAGCCCCCCATCGCAGCCAGACAAGCCCCAACCCACCCCCGTCTCTCTGCTCCTCTTCTAATTTTAAGAGCCGCTTGCTAGGAAATCTGGGCACTGTCCAGTGTTGAAACACTTCCAAAGAAGGCAGAACTGGGACCTTCTCCGGAAACTCCTGCCCTGTCTGGGGTGGCAGAGGGGGCAGGATACCGGGATTGGTGTGACCCTGGGCTCCCCAGCATTTACCCTCTCCACATGATGGCACAAATATTTGTTCAAAATACACCTTGAGAGTTGTCCTATGAAAACTGCCAGCAGCTGGCGTCTCAGGCCTATCGGCACGCGCCGTTTGGGTCGGCATGAGACGTGACATTATGAATTTCCCCTACTTTGGGTTCTGAAAACCCCTGGGTAACACCTCGCTGGTCTGGCTGAACCCCCAAATCCTCACCGTGGTTCTGAGCTAGGGTTGTCAACTTTCAACTTGCACAAAACCGAACACCCTTGCCCCGCCCCTCCTCTGCTGCCCCGCCCCCTGCCATACCCCTTCTCCGAGGCCCCACCACCCGCTCACTCCATCCCCCTCCCTCTGTCACTCCCTCTCTCCGACCCTCACTCACTCACTCATTTTAACCCGGCTGGCTCAGAGGGTTGCAGTGGAGGGGGAGTGAGGGCTCTGGTGTTGGGCCAGGGATGAGAGATTTGGGGTGAAGGAGGGGGCTCTGGGCTGGGGATGAGGGGTTCAGAATGCAGGAGAGGGCTCCTGGCTGAGGCAGCGGGTTGGGGGGCAGGGGGTGAGGGCTCCAGCTGGGGATGCAGCCTCTGGGGTGAAGTGAGGATGAGAGGTTTGGTGCGCAGGAGGGTCACCGGGCTGGGACCAAGGGGTTTCGAGGGGGGAGGGGGATCAGGGCTGGGGTAGGGGCTTGGGGTGTGGGACGGGGGTCAGGGGTGCAAGCTCCCAGCGACACTTCCCTCAAGCAGCACCCAGAAGCGGCGGCATGTCCCCCACCTGGCTTCTACGTGGAGGCGCGACCAGGCAGCTCTGTGTGCTGCTCTGTCTGCAGGCACCACCCCCGTAGATCCCATTGGCCGCAGTTCCCGGCCAATGGGAGCTGTGGAGCCAGCGCTTGCGGTGGGGGCGACGTGTGGAACCCCATGGTTGCTCCTCATGTAGGAGCCGGAGGGGGGACAGGCCGATGCTTCTGGGAGCCTGCCTTAGCCCTGCTGCACCACCAACTGGAGTTTTAACGGCCCGGTGAGCGGGGCTGATTGGAGCAGCCAGGGTCCCTTTTCAATCGGCTATTCTGGTCGAAAACTGGACACCTGGCAGTCCAATTCTGAGCCGGACCTGGCAGAACTGCGTCCAGGCCTTTGGACGTGTCTGGGCCAGGCTGACACAGGGAGAGGCAGGCGGCTGGCAAGGAGGTGAGAGCTCCCACGGGGAGGTGAGAACGTTGACAGGGAAGTCGTCAGGGCATTGGTCTGGCTGCTCTGTGGTCTGTCCGTCCGGGCAGCCAGCAGGAAAAGGGGGGGATGGGCCTTGCATTCTCTTGAATAAAGAAAGTGGCCCAGCTGACTGTCACTGGGAGCCAAAACCCCTGGGCTTTATCCCCAACTCTGGCAGTTGATGGGGGTCCAGTGGCTCAGAGAAGGTCAGACTGGGAGCCAGAACTCCTGGGTTCTATCCCTGGCTCTGGGAGGGCAATGGGGATGAGTGGGGTCACACAGTGGGGGCTGGGAGCCAGGACTC
>NW_020700333.1:0-4231 GCF_002925995.2 Terrapene triunguis | reverse complement strand
GAGAAAGAAGAACCAATGAGACAGAGGGCACCACCTGCATGATGGGGGCCCCCAATCTTGGGCAGGGGTCTGTACAGTGCCTGGCACAAGGGGGCCCTGATCTCAGGCAGGGGGTCTGTACAGCGCCTGGCACAAGGGGGCCCTGATCTCAGGCCGGGGGTCTGTACAGTGCCTGGCACAAGGGGGCCCCAGTCAGCACCTTGCACAATGAGGGGCTCTGATCTTGGTTGGGGTCTATGCAGTCTCCAGCACAATGCTGGGGCCTTGATCTCAGCTGTGCAGTTCTAGCTCAGATCTTACCCAGACGTTGATTAGTTTCTGTTTCTTCCTCACCTGTGTCTTGGGGCTGTGGCGTCTCAGCATTGATCCCCGACGTGGTGGCTGCAGCTCACATAGGTTGACTCTGTCTGGGGCCAGGAAGCTGGTTTTCTGTGGGTTTCTCTGGGGGGGGGCTCTGGGGGGCGCCGCGGAGGGGGGCGCGGGGGGGGGGGGGGGGCTGGGGCTGCCAGCATCTGCAAACCTCAGAGGCATCCAGCTCTGGCTGCTACCTGCTGAATGTCACGTTAACCGCGCACCCCCGACTCACCCCTGGACCTCAGCACCTCTCACTGCACAGAATCAGCTTCGCGGTTCTCAGAGACAGATGCTCCCATCCGGGGCAGCCACGAGCCGACAGCAGGAGCTGAGACAAAGGCACAGCCCCGGGTCTGTACCAGGACCAGGGCAAGTGGAGGGAGCAGAGGAATCACAGAGGGGTGGCTGAGGGCAGAGAATGAAGTGGAGGCCGGTTCATATCAGATGATCCATCTGAGAAATGACTTGTAAAGCTGGGGATGGAACCCAGGAGTCTGACCCCTCAGCACTGCCTGCTGCTCTAACCACTAGACCCCGCTCCCCTCCCAGATTTGCAGATAGAACCCAGGAATGCTGGCTCCCACCCCCCTGCTCTAACTACTAGACCCCACTCCCCTTCTAGAGCTGGGGTGAGACCCCAGGAGCCCCTAGGTCGTCCTGTGTCCTGCCCTCCCTGCTCTCCCTAAAAAGCCCTAGGGGCAAGAACCAAACCCCTCTGCAGCCCCCCATCGCAGCCAGACAAGCCCCAACCCACCCCCGTCTCTCTGCTCCTCTTCTAATTTTCAGAGCCGCTTGCTAGGAAATCTGGGTGCTGTCCAGTGCTGAGACACTTCCAAAGAAGGCAGAACCGGGCCCTTCTCCGGAAACTCCTACCCTGTCTGGGGCGGCAGAGGGGGCAGGATTCCGGGATTGGTGTGACCCTGGGCTCCCCAGCATTTACCCTCTCCACATGATGGCACAAATATTTGTTCAAAATACACCTTGAGAGTTGTCCTTTGAAAACTGCCAGCAGCAGGCGGCTCAGGCCTATCGGCACGCGCCGTTCGGGTTGGCATGAGACGTGACATTATGGATTCCCTCATTTCCGTTCTGCTCCACCATGGAGAAGCCCCGGCAGCCTCATCTAGGTGAGGGTAACCAGCCGGCCTGGCCTCCACAAAGCAAGGTGGTTTGCCTGCTTTTTCATATCAGCCCCATCAAGCCAACCCAGCAGGGGCTGCCCCACTCCTGGACTGGAGAGATCAAGAACTAACACTGCTCCAGAGGGACCCAGGAGGCTCAACTCCCGGAGACCATCCTGGCTTTTAGGCTGAATCCATTTGGGGATATAAGGAGCAGCAGGAGGCTCCATCTTAATCCTTCAGAACACAAAGAAACCAAGCGATCGGATCCCTGCGCTGGGTCCCGGCCAGCCAAAAAAAACAGCGAGGAGACTGGGGGTGTGAGAAACCGTCTTGAATAAAGCCTGGATCGCGCTGGAGGACGTTCTAGACTCTCAGAGGTGTGTTTTTCCTTTGATTTCCTTGTTGTCATCTCCTCCCTTCTCCTTTGCACCACGTACGCCAAGTGGTTAAATCACTTGTACAGCATCAGAGCTGGGTCAGTGCAGGAACGTTGGCGTCTCTGGTCCACCGACTAGCTGGAAGGTCTCACTAGCTCCATAGAGGCAGCAAACCCAACGCCTTTGCTGAGAAGGTCCAGAGAGAGGGACTGGGCAAAGTAGGGGGAGGATTTGTGGGGAAAATTTGGGACTGGAAGGGGACTAAGGTTGGCCTGCTAGAAGTACCTAAGTTGTGGGAAGCAGGCGGTTGGGGTTTGAGCTCTGGATCAAAGTTGTGCAGCTTTGAGACCTCTCCGGATTACAAGGAAGGTATTGACTGGACCCCTTGTTACCCCAGAATTTCACATTCCTGCGTGTACCCCAGAGCTTGTCAGTACTGCAGTCAGCGGGCAGTACTGCAGTACTGCAGTCAGCGGGCTGTGGCTGACCACAGCCCGCTGAAAACCAAATATCACATAGCTCGGAATGATCTGAGGCCTTTGTGAGACAAGATAGACAGCTGCTCGCTTGCAGTTTGCTAATCAGAATCGGAGGATGGGACAGAAAGTGATGGAAGGGAGTGAGTGGATAGCGATCTGGGTTTTATGTGCGCGTGACATATTGTTATTATGTCTGGAAATATTAGAAATGTTTTGAGATGCATAGTTGCTGATATTAGGAGAACTGGTGACCCGGTAGAGGTTGTTAAGCTGACCCACTAGGAGACACTATAGGGTATGTGCTTTATTAGAGTTAGATATAAAAGATTGGGTCAAAGTAAATACCTCGGAGCAGCCCGAGGGAGCTTCTCTTAGGACAAGGAGCTGACATCTAAACTCCCCGTCAGCTGGATAGAAACAGGCCCCTGGAAGCCTGGCTTGTGATCACTCAAAACCAGCCCGTGGGTGACTATATCTGGGATGTCCCAAACCTATGGCGTGTCTGGGTGTGCTAGCTAATAAACACGCTTGCTTGTGTCAATCATTTATTGGATGGAAGCGCTGTGTTCCCACTGATTTATTCCTGATACCGCCTGGAAAGAAACAGTTAAGTTTCCCCTACTTTGGGTTCTGAAAACCCCTGGGTAACACCTCGCTGGTCTGGCTGAACCCCCAGATCCTCACCGTGGTTCTGAGCTAGGGTTGCCAACTTTCAACTTGCACAAAACCGAACACACTTGTCCCGCTCCTCCTCTGAGGCCCCGCCCCCTGCCATACCCCTTCTCCGAGGCCCCACCACCCGCTCACTCCATCCACCTCCCTCTGTCACTCGCTCTCCCCCACCCTCACTCACTCACTCATTTTAACCAGGCTGGCTCAGAGGGTTGCAGTGGAGGGGGGGTGAGGGCTCTGGTGTTGGGCCAGGGATGAGAGATTTGGGGTGAAGGAGGGGGCTCTGGGCTGGGGATGAGGGGTTCAGAATGCAGGAGAGGGCTCCTGGCTGAGGCAGCGGGTTGGGGGGCAGGGGGTGAGGGCTCCAGCTGGGGATGCAGCCTCTGGGGTGAAGTGAGGATGAGAGGTTTGGTGCGCAGGAGGGTCACCGGGCTGGGACCAAGGGGTTTCGAGGGGGGAGGGGGATCAGGGCTGGGGTAGGGGCTTGGGGTGTGGGACGGGGGTCAGGGGTGCAAGCTCCCAGCGGCACTTCCCTCAAGCAGCAACCAGAAGCGGTGGCATGTCCCCCACCTGGCTTCTACGTGGAGGCGCGACCAGGCAGCTCTGTGTACTGCTCTGTCTGCAGGCACCACCCCCGTAGATCCCATTGGCCGCAGTTCCCGGCCAATGGGAGCTGTGGAGCCAGCGCTTGCGGTGGGGGCAACGTGTGGAACCCCATGGTTGCCCCTCATGTAGGAGCCGGAGGGGGGACAGGCCGATACTTCCGGGAGC
This sequence comes from Terrapene triunguis, assembly GCF_002925995.2. Classification (NCBI taxonomy): domain Eukaryota; kingdom Metazoa; phylum Chordata; order Testudines; family Emydidae; genus Terrapene; species Terrapene triunguis. Next base: position 454 of record NW_020700333.1, on the reverse strand, counting down.
CTGCCTTAGCCCTGCTGCACCACCAACTGGAGTTTTAACGGCCCGGTGAGCGGGGCTGATTGGAGCCGCCAGGGTCCCTTTTCAATCGGCTATTCTGGTCGAAAACTGGACACCTGGCAGTCCAATTCTGAGCCGGACCTGGCAGAACTGCATCCAGGCCTTTGGACGTGTCTGGGACAGGCTGACACAGGGAGAGGCAGGCAGCTGGCAAAGAGGCGACAACTCCCACGGGGAGGTAAGAACATTAACAGGGAAGTCGCAAGGGCATTGGTCTGGCTGCTCTGTGGTCTGTCCATCTCTGGGAATAAAGAAAGTGGCCCAGCTGACTGTCACTGGGAACCAGAACCCCTGGGCTCTATCCCCAACTCTGGAAGTTGATGGGGGTCCAGTGGCTCAGAGAAGGTCGGACTGGGAGCCAGAACTCCTGGGTTCTATCCCTGGCTCTGGGAGGGGA
>NW_020700332.1:0-3928 GCF_002925995.2 Terrapene triunguis | reverse complement strand
TGAGATTGCAATGCTACTTTAAGAAGAAATATGACATTGCCAGGAGCACTTATTCACTAATTTAAAAGCATCTGCCATATATAAATTTCACAACCCCTTTTCCCAAACATTGACAACAGTCAACTGGTCACAAACACTGCATGCAGTCTCTGCTCCAAAAAGAGAAGTTAAAATGTTCAGCCAATGAAATGATTCTTGGATGTTCTATATTTAAAATTTAAAATATATTACAGTACATGCAACAGCCTCTAGATGTCATCCTAATCTCCCCCGTGGCTTGACAGGGCTGTTTGTTTGCTTGATGTATCAGTTGTGCATGGGAAATGCTGCAGAATAAATCTGTTGCTATATCAGGATTCTTGAACTCAAGTATTGTATCCATGGGGCAGCTTTTTTTTCTGACTCATGAAACAGAAATTAAAGCAAATACTTCAGCAAATTAAAAAATAATTCTGGGAATAATCTCTCCTCCTTTCCCAGCTCACATATCATTTATGGATCAAAGCTATACAGAGTAACAGGTTAACATAAATGGCCACCCTGGGCAGCGATGGTGTCTACCTATGTATTTGCACAGTGCCTAGTGCAATGGGATTCTGATCCTCATTGAGGCCTTTGGACACTAATATGATGTCGGGAAAATGAAGTTTTCATTATATATGTAAATTACAGATCTATATTGATTTATGTAAATTGTATCACCCTCTAAATTATTAGAAAACTTTGTAAATGTGTATAAACTCTTTCAGGAAAAGCTTTCCAAGTTAACAACAACATACTGTACACAGGGATGAATTAAATCCTTAGTTTAACACCATTGTCTTGAATGAAGCCATACTAATGAAAAACTTGGTCTAGTGTGTTAACATGATAGACATGCCATCTGTAATGTTCACTAGATGTCCCCAGACATTGGGGTCCAATGTAGAATCTCTTAACACCCTCCTCTTCTAATACATTTACAAAAATGAACAACATGCTCTCAGGTTCTGTCACTTGACAATTCAGTATTAATGTAGTGTCTCTGCCACAAATTTTCTTGAGGCATAAACATAAAATATTTTTGGGGCTAAATTGACAATGGCTGTGTGACACTAGATTAGTCACTTGTGTGTGCTATAAAAGTGAAAGTGGTGCTTGTACTGCCTGAGAATTTTCAAAGGAAAGCACAGCTGGCGCTCTAGAGAGTTGTGCCTGCCAGAAGGGGTATGTGGGGCATTCATCAGATCATTTTCAAACCATAGAACCTGAGTGCAAGCCATCACTCAGATACAAATCCATTATACTACAATTTGTGCCTGTAGCAGCTTGCACAGGGTGATTAGCCCCCGTGGCAGCTGCAGTGCATTACATAACTTCATCATATCATGGAAGTACCTAATAGCACCATTGTGAACTCCACTGTCCACAGGTCACGTAGACCGGAAACTCCTCTCCCCTGTAAAGCGCTGCAAATTTTTGAAATTTCTTTTCCTGATTGCCCAGCTTGGTGAGCACACCGAGCAGTTCTTCACTGTCCAGTTTAAATGCCCAGCTGACCATGCCGGCTACGCACTCCAGACGCACTCCAGCCTGGAGTAGACAAGAGATATCTGATCTCCCAGGCAGTGGGGAGAAGAGGCTGTGCAGGCACAGCTCCAAACCAGTCAGACATGTGGACATCTATGAGCAGATTGCTCAGGAGATGCATTAGAAGGGTTAAAACAGGGACCAGCAGCAGTGTCATGTGAAAGCCAAGTAGCGGCGGCAGAAGGCTAGGGAGGACAACAATCAATCTGGTGCCAAGCCACAGATCTGCTGCTTTTAGAACGAGCTGTATGACATGCTTGGTGAAGACCCCACCAGCCCGCACAACATTGTCCATACCTCTGAGAAGCCTCAGTCAAAGGCCTCTGTTGTAAACAGTGAGGAGGAGGATGGGGGACCAGAGGATCCAGCTGCACAGCGAGCCAGGGCCTGTTTTTGACTCCACTGTAGTCCCACTAGTCAAGCACGGGGAAGCCCAAAGCAAGGTAAGGAACTTCGATAAGTTTGTACATTAATTTTCCATTACAGGGATGGCACCCCAAAATAGCAGGAGACAGCTTTTGACTTTTCATTAAATACATTTCATTGAGAATTTATGCTTCAAGAGGTAGAAGTGCTACCAGCTTTTCAGTCCCCTCTAGATTTAGGCAGGGGAGATTGTTTATGTACCCAGGGATGTCCCTTGAATCCTCCCGAGAGATCTCGATGAAATTTTCATGGAGGTCCTCTGCAATCCCTTGCCAAAGGTTTCTAGCTATGGCGGCCTTATTTCTTCCTTCGTGATTGGACACTTTCCCACAGCAGTCAGCAATAATTTTGGCAGGCACCACTGCAGTACACAGGTTAGCAGCATATGTGCCTGAGTGGCTTTGGGATGCCAGTAATAGCTGTGTTCTCTCTGCCTTTGTTACCATCAGGAGTAAGATATCAGCTAAAATCACCACCGACTGTAGAAAATGGTATCAGTATTCAGTGCCAATGCTCTATGCTATTAGTTTCATGCAAGTGAGCAATTCCCTCCTCATTTTCCTAACTCCCGGCAGGCTGTACTCACCATGACTGGGCTGTGCACAAGCAATCTCAAGCAGAAGCGTGACTGAGCAAGTAGTGCTTAAAACTTTAGGGAAGTAAGGGGAGTGAGTTCTGCATCTTAAATTTCACGTGGTGAATATACTGACAATGGTACCTCTGTGTGTTTTATCTGCAGCAGCTGTCATTGCGGCTTTGAAGGTCTCCCCCTCCACATCTATGGAACTCTTGAGCCAGATGAGGAGGAAAAAAGAGGACTCATGACAATATGCTCAATGAGATACTCCAAGCCAGTGCTGCATTGGACCATAAGCACAGGACTTGGAGGATGAACATTGTAGAGAGCCTGGAGAAGGAAAAAGTGGAGAGGAGAAAGGCACAGGAAAAGGAGCGGGAGTTGCATCAGAATGTAATGGGGCTTCTCAGGCAGCAAACACAGATTCTGCTCACTCTGGTGAACTTGCAGGTTCAACAGTCCCAGGTTCACATCCCTCTGCAGCCCATTAAGAACTCAATATCGGGACCTCTCTAATCACCACCCCCATAACATTCCGTGTGGCATCATGGGCCACTGCACTGCCCCTACCACTCCACCCCAGCAGACATTAGACAATCATAGCTTCACATACACAGACTTGTGAAAGCCACGGTTGGTGTAGGTGTAGCTGAAATAGACATGAATGTTCTTTCCCCTTCATTAGTCCTGTTCTCTTAATTTATTAAATTTTAGTAAGTTTTAAATATATTTGTTTTAAAATTTCAGTTTCCTTTTTTTGCACTGAATTCTGTTACAAAATAAATGGCTACTTTTTAAAACCTAACTCATCTTTATTAGTTTGCAGCATCTGTTACTGAGTGCTTTGCTTTCAGACCTGCTACCAATTACTTGTTACTGACAGTGGAACACAACTCATAGGATAACCTATAAACAAAATTAATAGATGTATTGACAATGTTATATTCCTACATGTACAGCAATCACGACACAGTTCCTAAGGTTACAAAAGAGCAGGGCCAGGTAGAGCACAGTACAGCAAAACACGCTACTGTGGCTCACTGTTAAAATGAACAGGAGTACTTGTGGCACCTTAGAGACTAACAAATTTATTAGAGCATAAGCTTTCGTGGGCTACAACCCACTTCTTCGGATGCATATAGAGTGAAACATATATTGAGGAGATATATATACACACATACAGAGAGCATGAACAGGTGGGAGTTGTCTTACCAACATCATCATAGGGCCTAATCACATCAGCCATACCATCAGGGGCTCGTTCACCTGCACATCTACCAATGTGATATATGCCATCATGTGCCAGCAATGCCCCTCTGCCATGTACATTGGCCAAACCGGACAGTCTCTACGCAA
>NW_020700331.1:0-2243 GCF_002925995.2 Terrapene triunguis | reverse complement strand
AGGGGAAAAAATTACCAAAAAGTCAAGACAAAACTGAGATTGCAATGTTTCAGAGTAGCAGCCGTGTTAGTCTGTATCCGCAAAAAGAACAGGAGTACTTGTGGCACCTTAGAGACTAACAAATTTATTAGAGCATAAGCTTTCGTGGGCTACAACCCACTTCTTCGGATGCATATTGAGCCATTTACAAGACAAACTTTGCCTCTCTACAAAGGAAAAAGGACACTAAACTATCTAAACTGCTACATGCCACAAGGAGCCACAACAGTAGTTCCCTTAACCCACCCAGCAATATTGTTAACCTTTCCAGCTATACTCTTAGCCCAGCAGAAGAGTCTGTCCTATCTCGGGGCCTCTCCTTTTGTCCCTCCAGACCCACGAACATGATACAGTTCTGCGGTGACCTAGAATCCTACTTTCGACGTCTCCGACTCAAAGAATATTTCCAACATACCTCTGAACAGCATACTAACCCACAGAATCCCCCCTACCAGCACTACAAAAAAAAGGATTCTGCGTGGACTCCTCCGGACGGTCGTAACAACAGACTGGATTTCTACATAGATTGCTTCCGTCAACGTGCAAAGGCTGAAATTGTGGATAAGCAACATCACTTGCCCCATAACCTCAGCCATGCTGAACACAACGCCATCTACAGCCTCAGAAACAACCCTGACATCATTATCAAAAAGGCTGACAAAGGAGGTGCTGTCGTCATCATGAATAAATTGGAATATGACCAAGAGGCTGCTAGACAGCTCTCTAACACCACATTCTACAGGCCATTATCCTCTGATCCCACTGAGGATTACCTAAAGAAACTACACCATCTGCTAAAAAAACTCCCTGACAAAGCACAGGAACAAATCTGTACAGATACATGCCTAGAACCCCGACCAGGGACATTCTATTTGCTACCCAAGATCCATAAACCTGGAAATCCTGGACGCCCCATCATCTCAGGCATTGGCACCCTAACATCAGGCTTGTCTGGTTATGTGGACTCTCTCCTCAGACCCTACGCTACCAGCACTCCCAGCTATCTTCGAGATACTACTGACTTCCTGAGGAAACTACAATCCATCGGTGATCTTCCAGAAAACACCATCCTGGCCACTATGGACGTAGAAGCCCTCTACACCAATATTCCACACAAAGATGGACTACAAGCTATCAGGAACAGTATCCCCGATAATGTCACAGCTAACCTGGTGGCTGAACTCTGTGACTTTGTCCTCACCCACAACTATTTCACATTTGGGGACAATATATACCTTCAAGTCAGCGGCACTGCTATGGGTACCCGCATGGCCCCACAGTATGCCAACATTTTTATGGCTGACTTAGAAGAACGCTTCCTTAGCTCTCGTTCCCTAACGCCCCTACTCTACTTGCGCTACATTGATGACATCTTCATCATCTGGACCCATGGAAAAGAAGCCCTTGAGGAATTCCACCATGATTTCAATAATTTCCATCCCACCATCAACCTCAGCCTAGATCAATCCACACAAGCGGTCCATTTCCTGGACACTACTGTGCTAATAAGCGATGGTCACATAAATACCACCCTATACCGGAAACCTACTGACCGCTACACTTACCTACATGCCTCCAGCTTCCATCCAGGACACACCACACGATCCATTGTCTACAGTCAAGCTCTAAGATATAACCGCATTTGCTCCAATCCCTCAGATAGAGACAAGCACCTACAAGATCTCTATCAAGCATTCTTAAAACTACAATACCCACCTGCTGAAGTGAAAAAACAGATTGACAGAGCCAGACGAGTACCCAGAAGTCACCTCCTACAAGACAGGGCCAACAAATAAAATAACAGAACACCATTAGCTGTCACCTTCAGCCCCCAACTAAAACCTCTCCAAAGCATCATCAGAGATCTACAACCTATCCTGAAAGATGATCCTTTACTCTCACAGATCTTGGGAGACAGACCTGTCCTCGCTTACAGACAACCCCCCCAACCTAAAGCAAATACTCACCAGCAACCACACATCACTGAACAAAAACACTGACCCAGGAACCTATCCTTGTAACAAAGCCCGATGCCAACTCTGTCCACATATCTATTCAAGTGACATCATCATAGGGCCTAATCACATCAGCCATACCATCAGGGGCTCGTTCACCTGCACATCTACCAATGTGATATATGCCATCATGTGCCGTTGCTGCCCCTCTGCCATGTACATTGGCCAAACCGGACAGTCTCTACGCAA
>NW_020700330.1:0-5916 GCF_002925995.2 Terrapene triunguis | reverse complement strand
CCCTACATTTGAACCCTAAAGTTCAAAGTGGGGATCCAGCCTTGACATGGTGGCATAGCGGTGAGATCGTTTTAGACCCAAAAGCCAGTAAGAGATTTTTTTTTTCCTTCTAGCTGCTTGGAGAGCAGAGCTGAAGGTAGATGCATATCTTATCTCTCCTTGCCTGAAGGCAGAGGTGTTAAGTTTTTTTAACGAGGTCCTTTGTTAAGAGAAGGGTTCAAAGGGAGCAAACTTTGACTGACTGGTAAAGATCATTTACAAGTTGAATTGTTTTTTTTTTCCTTTTTACATCCTCGGGAGTAGCTTGTTAGAAAGTCTCTGTTAACTCAGCAGCAGCCAGAGCTAAGTACCATCCCAGTTTCAGTCAACTGCAGAGGGTGTGACCCAGCACAAGAAAACAGGAAAATGACTGCCAAAGAAGTAACTAACAAAATAGAACTGGCCAGACTAGAAGCAGAAGAAAACGAGAGAAAACATCAGAGACTGCTTGAAATTAAAAAACTCGAGGAAAAAGCCAAACAGGAGGCCCATGAAAGAGAAGAAAAAGCCAAACAGGAGGCCCATAAAAGAGAAATGGAGCTGAAAGAAAAAGAGATGGAACTGGAAGCAGCAAGGACTAGGCAGGATGCAGCAGACCATCCTAACAACTCCTCTCCAGGTACCACTTCCCATCCCAGGAAATTCCCCACCTACAAGGCAGGCGATGATACTGAGGCCTTCTTAGAAAATTTTGAAAGGGCCTGCCTTGGATACAGCATCCCTCTAACCCAGTACATGGTAGAGCTGAGGCCGCAGCTCAGTGGACCCTTAGCAGAGGTGGCGGCTGAAATGCCTAAGGAACACATGAACAGTTATGAACTTTTTAAAAACAAGGCCAGACTCAGAATGGGGCTAACACCCGAGCATGCCCGTCGGCGGTTCAGAGCCCTGAGGTGGAAACCAGATGTGTCATTTACCCGGCATGCCTACCACATTGACAAAAATTGTGATGCCTGGGTATCAGGAGCAAATGTTAAATCTCTGGAAGATCTGCTTTCCCTAGTAAAAATGGAGCAGTTTTTAGAGGGTGTTCCTGAGGAAATAGAAAGGTACATCCTAGATAGGAAGCCCAAAACTGTAACCGAGGTGGGGGAGATTGGAGCCAAATGGGTGGAGGTGACAGAAAAGAAAAAAGCTAGTAGCAGTTGGAGCGAATATCAGAAGGGGCAAGCCGAAACAAAACCTTATCACCGGGGACAACCCAAGGCCCCACCCACCTCCCAAGGGAAACCCCAGACGCCTTCTCACCCCACCCCACCAGTCTCCACCAACCAACATCGCCCCGGTGATACCTTAGCAGGGCGATGTTTTAAATGTAATGAACTGGGGCATATAAAGGCTCACTGCCCCAAGAACCCCAACCGATTACAGTTCATTACACCCCAGTCACACCAAAGATCCCCAGACCCAGATGCCTCTCTCATACCCTCGGAGCGAAGGGAAACCTTGAGAGTGGGCGGAAAGAAGGTTATCGCTTGGAGGGACACTGGGGCACAAGTGTCAACTATCCACCAATCCCTAGTGGACCCCAAACTCATCAACCCGGAGGCTACAGTGACAATTCAACCCTTCATGTCACAGTCTGTAACCTTGCCTACAGCCCAGTTGCATGTCCAGTACAAGGGCTGGGCAGGAATGTGGACTTTTGCAGTCTATGACAATTATCCCATCCCCATGCTGCTGGGGGAAGACTTGGCCAACCATGTGAAGCTAGCCAAGAGGGTGGGAATAGTCACCCGCAGCCAGGCTAAGCAAGCTTTCACCCCCATCCCTGTTCCTGAGCCGGATCCCCTGCCAACGACTGCAACAGCCGTAGTGGATCCAATCCCAGAGACCCAGCCAAAGCCAGTCCCAGAACCGGAACTGGCAACGCAACCAGCACCAGAACCATTGCCAGCACTGAGTCCAGCGCTTGCAACCCCGTCTACAACTCCAATGCCAGAGGGCACCAGCGAGCCTGAACTGGCGGAAGCAGCAGATAACCCTACCCAAGAGGCTCAGCCAGAGCCTGAAATACCACATAGTGCACCAGCGGACAGCGGTTCACAGTCAATGGAAACAGCCCCAGCACCTGCATCGCTTCCAGAGGGACCAAGCCCCAGTCCACAGTCCAAGGAGGAACTGATGTCTCCAGCATCAAGGGAACAGTTCCAGGCCGAGCAGGAAGCAGATGACAGCCTTCAGAAAGCTTGGGCGGCGGCATGGAGCACCCCACCGCCTCTCAGCTCTTCTAATCGATCCCGGTTTGTTGTAGAAAAAGGACTTTTATACAAGGAGACTCTTTCTGGTGGGCACCAGGAAGACTGGCATCCTCAAAGACAGTTGGTAGTTCCCACTAAGTATCGGGTAAAGCTCTTGAGCTTAGCCCATGATCATCCCAGTGGCCATTCTGGGGTGAACAGAACCAAAGACCGGTTGGGGAAGTCCTTCCACTGGGAGGGAATGGGCAAGGACGTTGCTAATTATGTCCGGTCTTGTGAGGTGTGCCAACGAGTGGGAAAGCCCCAAGACCAGGTTAAAGCCCCTCTCCAGCCACTACCCATAATTGAGGTCCCATTTCAGCGAGTAGCTGTGGATATTCTGGGTCCTTTCCCAAAGAAGACACCCAGAGGAAAGCAGTACGTACTGACTTTCATGGATTTTGCTACCCGATGGCCGGAAGCTGTACCCTTAAGCAACACCAAGGCTAAAAGTGTGTGCCAGGCATTAGCAGACATTTTTGCCAGGGTAGGTTGGCCCTCTGACATCCTTACAGATTCGGGAACTAATTTCCTGGCAGGGAACATGAAAAACCTGTGGGAAGCTCACGGGGTGAATCACTTGATTGCCACCCCTCATCACCATCAAACCAATGGTCTGGTGGAGAGGTTTAATGGAACTTTGGGGGCCATGATACGTAAATTTGTAAATGAACACTCCAATGATTGGGACCTAGTGTTGCAGCAGTTGCTTTTTGCCTACAGGGCTGTACCACATCCCAGTTTAGGGTTTTCACCATTTGAACTTGTGTATGGCCGCGAGGTTAAGGGGCCATTACAGTTGGTGAAGCAGCAATGGGAGGGGTTTACGCCTTCTCCAGGAACTAACATTCTAGACTTTGTAAGCAACCTACAAAACACCCTCCGACACTCTTTAGCCCTTGCTAAAGAAAACCTAAAGGATGCTCAGGAAGAACAAAAGGCCTGGTATGATAAACATTCCAGAGAACGGTCCTTCAAAGTAGGAGACCAAGTCATGGTCTTAAAGGCGCTCCAGGCCCATAAAATGGAAGCGTCGTGGGAAGGACCATTCACGGTCCAGGAGCGCCTAGGAGCTGTTAACTATCTCATAGCCTCCCCCACCTCCAACATAAAGCCTAAGGTATACCATGTTAATTCTCTTAAGCCCTTTTATTCCAGAGGATTAAACGTTTGCCAGTTTACAGCCCAGGAAACAGATGACGCGGAGTGGCCGGCAGGTGTCTACTACGAAGGGAAAAGGAATGGTGGCGTGGAAGAGGTGAACCTCTCCACGACCCTGGGACGTCTGCAGCGACAGCAGATCAAGGAGCTGTGCACAAGCTTTGCACCGATTTTCTCAGCCACTCCAGGACGGACCGAACGGGCATACCACTCCATTGACACAGGTAATGCTCACCCAATTAGAACCCCACCCTACCGGGAGTCACCTCATGCCCAAGCTGCTATACAAAGGGAGATCCAGGACATGCTACAGATGGGTATAATCCGCCCCTCTAACAGTGCATGGGCATCTCCAGTGGTTCTAGTTCCCAAACCAGATGGGGAAATACGCTTTTGCGTGGACTACCGTAAGCTAAATGCTGTAACTCGTCCTGACAACTATCCAATGCCACGCACAAATAAGCTATTGGAGAAATTGGGACATGCCCAATTTATCTCTACTTTAAACTTAACCAAAGGGTACTGGCAAGTACCACTAGATGAACCCGCTAAGGAAAGGTCAGCCTTCGTCACCCAGGCAGGGGTGTACGAATTCAATGTACTCCCTTTCGGGTTGCGAAATGCACCCGCCACCTTCCAAAGACTTGTAGATGGTCTCCTAGCGGGATTGGGAGAATCTGCAGTTGCCTACCTCGATGATGTGGCCATTTTTTCTGATTCATGGACAGAGCACCTGGAGCACCTGGGAAAAGTCTTCGAGCGCATCCGACAGGCAGGACTAACTGTTAAGGCTAAAAAGTGTCAAATAGGCCAAAACAGAGTGACGTACCTGGGGCACCAGGTGGGTCAAGGAACTATAAATCCCCTACAGGCCAAAGTGGATGCTATCCAAAAGTGGCCGGTTCCAAAGTCAAAGAAACAGGTCCAATCCTTCTTAGGCTTGGCCGGATATTATAGGCGATTTGTACCACACTACAGCCAAATCGCCGCCCCGCTGACAGACCTAACCAGAAAGAAACAGCCAAATGCAGTTCAGTGGACTGATGAGTGTCAAAAGGCCTTTAACCAGCTTAAGGCAACACTCATGTCTGACCCTGTGCTAAGGGCCCCAGACTTTGACAAACCGTTCCTAGTAACCACAGATGCGTCCGAGCGAGGCGTGGGAGCAGTTTTAATGCAGGAAGGACCGGATCAAGAATTCCATCCTGTCGTGTTTCTCAGCAAAAAACTGTCTGAGAGGGAAAGCCACTGGTCAATCAGCGAAAAAGAATGCTACGCCATTGTGTACGCGCTGGAAAAGCTACGCCCATATGTTTGGGGACGGCGTTTCCAACTACAAACAGACCATGCTGCGCTACAGTGGCTTCATACCGCCAAGGGAAATAACAAAAAACTTCTTCGGTGGAGTTTAGCTCTCCAAGATTTTGATTTTGAAATACAACACATTTCGGGAGCTTCTAACAAAGTGGCTGATGCACTCTCCCGGGAAAGTTTCCCAGAGTTAACTGGTTAACAATTGTTCTTGGAATGAAACATATTGTTAGTTTTTATATAATCAGTAGTATGTCTAAAGGTACATGTGTCTTATTAACTCTGTTTTCTCCTAGAACTCCAGGAAGAAATCACAGCCAGTGTGGAACCGAACGTCCAACACTATCTGTGATTTGGGGGGCGTGTCATAACTATAAAGGGAAGGGTAACAGCTCTCTGTGTACAGAGACTCCAAATCCTTTTACCTGTAAAGGGTTAAGAAGCTCGGGTAACCTGGCTGACACCTGACCCAAGGACCAATAAGGAGACAAAATACTTTCAAATCTTGGGGGGGGAAAGGCTTGTGTGTGTGCTCTTTGTTTTAAGGGGTGGTTCGCTCTTGGGACTGAGAGGGACCAGACATCAATCCAGGTTCTCCCCATCTTTCTAAACAAGTCTCTCCTATTTCAAACTAGTAAGTAAAAAGACAGGCAAGGCGTCTTAGATTTCCTTTGTTTTCTCAACTTGTAAATGTACCTTTTTACCAGAGTGTGTATCTTTGTTTGCTGTACTTTGAACCTAAGACAGAGGGGGGTCCTCTGAGCTCTTTAAGTTTGATTACCCTGTAAAGTATTCTCTATACTGATTTTACAGAGATAATTTTTACCTTTTTCTTTAATTAAAAGCCTTCTTTTTTTAAGAACCAGATTGATTTCTCCTTGTTATAAGATCCAAGGGGGTTTGGATCTGTATTCACCAGGAGTTGGTGAAAGGAGGGTGGAAGGAAGGAGGGGGGATGGTTAACTTCTCCTTGTTTTAAGATCCAAGGGGGTTTGGATCTGTGTTCACCAAGGAATTGGTGAAAGGTTTCTCAAGTCTTCCCAGGGAGGGAATTCTTGTGATGGTGGCAGCGGACCAAAGCTAAGCTGGTAGATAAGCTTAGAAGTTTTTATGCAGGCCCCTACATTTGAACCCTAAAGTTCAAAGTGGGGATCCAGCCTTGACA
>NW_020700329.1:0-3928 GCF_002925995.2 Terrapene triunguis | reverse complement strand
TGAGATTGCAATGCTACTTTAAGAAGAAATATGACATTGCCAGGAGCACTTATTCACTAATTTAAAAGCATCTGCCATATATAAATTTCACAACCCCTTTTCCCAAACATTGACAACAGTCAACTGGTCACAAACACTGCATGCAGTCTCTGCTCCAAAAAGAGAAGTTAAAATGTTCAGCCAATGAAATGATTCTTGGATGTTCTATATTTAAAATTTAAAATATATTACAGTACATGCAACAGCCTCTAGATGTCATCCTAATCTCCCCCGTGGCTTGACAGTGCTGTTTGTTTGCTTGATGTATCAGTTGTGCATGGGAAATGCTGCAGAATAAATCTGTTGCTATATCAGGATTCTTGAACTCAAGTATTGTATCCATGGGGCAGCTTTTTTTTCTGACTCATGAAACAGAAATTAAAGCAAATACTTCAGCAAATTAAAAAATAATTCTGGGAATAATCTCTCCTCCTTTCCCAGCTCACATATCATTTATGGATCAAAGCTATACAGAGTAACAGGTTAACATAAATGGCCACCCTGGGCAGCGATGGTGTCTACCTATGTATTTGCACAGTGCCTAGTGCAATGGGATTCTGATCCTCATTGAGGCCTTTGGACACTAATATGATGTCGGGAAAATGAAGTTTTCATTATATATGTAAATTACAGATCTATATTGATTTATGTAAATTGTATCACCCTCTAAATTATTAGAAAACTTTGTAAATGTGTATAAACTCTTTCAGGAGAAGCTTTCCGAGTTAACAACAACATACTGTACACAGGGATGAATTAAATCCTTAGTTTAACACCATTGTCTTGAATGAAGCTATACTAATGAAAAACTTGGTCTAGTGTGTTAACATGATAGACATGCCATCTGTAATGTTCACTAGATGTCCCCAGACATTGGGGTCCAATGTAGAATCTCTTAACACCCTCCTCTTCTAATACATTTACAAAAATGAACAACATGCTCTCAGGTTCTGTCACTTGACAATTCAGTATTAATGTAGTGTCTCTGCCACAAATTTTCTTGAGGCATAAACATAAAATATTTTTGGGGCTAAATTGACAATGGCTGTGTGACACTAGATTAGTCACTTGTGTGTGCTATAAAAGTGAAAGTGGTGCTTGTACTGCCTGAGAATTTTCAAAGGAAAGCACAGCTGGCGCTCTAGAGAGTTGTGCCTGCCAGAAGGGGTATGTGGGGCATTCATCAGATCATTTTCAAACCATAGAACCTGAGTGCAAGCCATCACTCAGATACAAATCCATTATACTACAATTTGTGCCTGTAGCAGCTTGCATAGGGTGATTAGCCCCCGTGGCAGCTGCAGTGCATTACATAACTTCATCATATCATGGAAGTACCTAATAGCACCATTGTGAACTCCACTGTCCACAGGTCACGTAGACCGGAAACTCCTCTCCCCTGTAAAGCGCTGCAAATTTTTGAAATTTCTTTTCCTGATTGCCCAGCTTGGTGAGCACACCGAGCAGTTCTTCACTGTCCAGTGCAAATGCCCAGCTGACCGTGCCGGCTACGCACTCCAGACGCACTCCAGCCTGGAGTAGACAAGAGATATCTGATCTCCCAGGCAGTGGGGAGAAGAGGCTGTGCAGGCACAGCTCCAAACCAGTCAGACATGTGGACATCTATGAGCAGATTGCTCAGGAGATGCAGTAGAAGGGTTAAAACAGGGACCAGCAGCAGTGTCATGTGAAAGCCAAGTAGCGGCGGCAGAAGGCTAGGGAGGACAACAATCAATCTGGTGCCAAGCCACAGATCTGCTGCTTTTAGAACGAGCTGTATGACATGCTTGGTGAAGACCCCACCAGCCCGCACAACATCGTCCATACCTCTGAGAAGCCTCAGTCAAAGGCCTCTGTTGTAAACAGTGAGGAGGAGGATGGGGGACCAGAGGATCCAGCTGCACAGCGAGCCAGGGCCTGTTTTTGACTCCACTGTAGTCCCACTAGTCAAGCACGGGCAAGCCCAAAGCAAGGTAAGGAACTTCGATAAGTTTGTACATTAATTTTCCATTACAGGGATGGCACCCCAAAATAGCAGGAGACAGCTTTTGACTTTTCATTAAATACATTTCATTGAGAATTTATGCTTCAAGAGGTAGAAGTGCTACCAGCTTTTCAGTCCCCTCTAGATTTAGGCAGGGGAGATTGTTTATGTACCCAGGGATGTCCCTTGAATCCTCCCGAGAGATCTCGATGAAATTTTCATGGAGGTCCTCTGCAATCCCCTGCCAAAGGTTTCTAGCTATGGCGGCCTTATTTCTTCCTTCGTGATTGGACACTTTCCCACAGCAGTCAGCAATAATTTTGGCAGGCACCACTGCAGTACACAGGCTAGCAGCATATGTGCCTGAGTGGCTTTGGGATGCCAGTAATAGCTGTGTTCTCTCTGCCTTTGTTACCATCAGGAGTAAGATATCAGCTAAAATCACCACCGACTGTAGAAAATGGTATCAGTATTCAGTGCCAATGCTCTATGCTATTAGTTTCATGCAAGTGAGCAATTCCCTCCTCATTTTCCTAACTCCCGGCAGGCTGTACTCACCATGACTGGGCTGTGCACAAGCAATCTCAAGCAGAAGCGTGACTGAGCAGGTAGTGCTTAAAACTTTAGGGAAGTAAGGGGAGTGAGTTCTGCATCTTAAATTTCACATGGTGAATATACTGACAATGGTACCTCTGTGTGTTTTATCTGCAGCAGCTGTCATTGCGGCTTTGAAGGTCTCCCCCTCCACATCTATGGAACTCTTGAGCCAGATGAGGAGAAAAAAAGAGGACTCATGACAATATGCTCAATGAGATACTCCAAGCCAGTGCTGCATTGGACCATAAGCACAGGACTTGGAGGATGAACATTGTAGAGAGCCTGGAGAAGGAAAAAGTGGAGAGGAGAAAGGCACAGGAAAAGGAGCGGGAGTTGCACCAGAATGTAATGGGGCTTCTCAGGCAGCAAACACAGATTCTGCTCACTCTGGTGAACTTGCAGGTTCAACAGTCCCAGGTTCACATCCCTCTGCAGCCCATTAAGAACTCAATATCGGGACCTCTCTAATCACCACCCCCATAACATTCCGTGTGGCATCATGGGCCACTGCACTGCCCCTACCACTCCACCCCAGCAGACATTAGACAATCATAGCTTCACATACACAGACTTGTGAAAGCCACGGTTGGTGTAGGTGTAGCTGAAATAGACATGAATGTTCTTTCCCCTTCATTAGTCCTGTTCTCTTAATTTATTAAATTTTAGTAAGTTTTAAATATATTTGTTTTAAAATTTCAGTTTCCTTTTTTTGCACTGAATTCTGTTACAAAATAAATGGCTACTTTTTAAAACCTAACTCATCTTTATTAGTTTGCAGCATCTGTTACTGAGTGCTTTGCTTTCAGACCTGCTACCAATTACTTGTTACTGACAGTGGAACACAACTCATAGGATAACCTATAAACAAAATTAATAGATGTATTGACAATGTTATATTCCTACATGTACAGCAATCACGACACAGTTCCTAAGGTTACAAAAGAGCAGGGCCAGGTAGAGCACAGTACAGCAAAACACGCTACTGTGGCTCACTGTTAAAATGAACAGGAGTACTTGTGGCACCTTAGAGACTAACAAATTTATTAGAGCATAAGCTTTCGTGGGCTACAACCCACTTCTTCGGATGCATATAGAGTGAAACATATATTGAGGAGATATATATACACACATACAGAGAGCATGAACAGGTGGGAGTTGTCTTACCAACATCATCATAGGGCCTAATCACATCAGCCATACCATCAGGGGCTCGTTCACCTGCACATCTACCAATGTGATATATGCCATCATGTGCCAGCAATGCCCCTCTGCCATGTACATTGGCCAAACCGGACAGTCTCTACGCAA
>NW_020700328.1:0-2243 GCF_002925995.2 Terrapene triunguis | reverse complement strand
AGGGGAAAAAATTACCAAAAAGTCAAGACAAAACTGAGATTGCAATGTTTCAGAGTAGCAGCCGTGTTAGTCTGTATCCGCAAAAAGAACAGGAGTACTTGTGGCACCTTAGAGACTAACAAATTTATTAGAGCATAAGCTTTCGTGGGCTACAACCCACTTCTTCGGATGCATATTGAGCCATTTACAAGACAAACTTTGCCTCTCTACAAAGGAAAAAGGACACTAAACTATCTAAACTGCTACATGCCACAAGGAGCCACAACAGTAGTTCCCTTAACCCACCCAGCAATATTGTTAACCTTTCCAGCTATACTCTTAGCCCAGCAGAAGAGTCTGTCCTATCTCGGGGCCTCTCCTTTTGTCCCTCCAGACCCATGAACATGATACAGTTCTGCGGTGACCTAGAATCCTACTTTCGACGTCTCCGACTCAAAGAATATTTCCAACATACCTCTGAACAGCATACTAACCCACAGAATCCCCCCTACCAGCACTACAAAAAAAAGGATTCTGCGTGGACTCCTCCGGACGGTCGTAACAACAGACTGGATTTCTACATAGATTGCTTCCGTCAACGTGCAAAGGCTGAAATTGTGGATAAGCAACATCACTTGCCCCATAACCTCAGCCATGCTGAACACAACGCCATCTACAGCCTCAGAAACAACCCTGACATCATTATCAAAAAGGCTGACAAAGGAGGTGCTGTCGTCGTCATGAATAAATTGGAATATGACCAAGAGGCTGCTAGACAGCTCTCTAACACCACATTCTACCAGCCATTATCCTCTGATCCCACTGAGGATTACCTAAAGAAACTACACCATCTGCTAAAAAAACTCCCTGACAAAGCACAGGAACAAATCTGTACAGATACATGCCTAGAACCCCGACCAGGGACATTCTATTTGCTACCCAAGATCCATAAACCTGGAAATCCTGGACGCCCCATCATCTCAGGCATTGGCACCCTAACATCAGGCTTGTCTGGTTATGTGGACTCTCTCCTCAGACCCTACGCTACCAGCACTCCCAGCTATCTTCGAGATACTACTGACTTCCTGAGGAAACTACAATCCATCGGTGATCTTCCAGAAAACACCATCCTGGCCACTATGGACGTAGAAGCCCTCTACACCAATATTCCACACAAAGATGGACTACAAGCTATCAGGAACAGTATCCCCGATAATGTCACAGCTAACCTGGTGGCTGAACTCTGTGACTTTGTCCTCACCCACAACTATTTCACATTTGGGGACAATATATACCTTCAAGTCAGCGGCACTGCTATGGGTACCCGCATGGCCCCACAGTATGCCAACATTTTTATGGCGGACTTAGAACAACGCTTCCTTAGCTCTCGTCCCCTAACGCCCCTACTCTACTTGCGCTACATTGATGACATCTTCATCATCTGGACCCATGGAAAAGAAGCCCTTGAGGAATTCCACCATGATTTCAATAATTTCCATCCTACCATCAACCTCAGCCTAGATCAATCCACACAAGCGGTCCATTTCCTGGACACTACTGTGCTAATAAGCGATGGTCACATAAATACCACCCTATACCGGAAACCTACTGACCGCTACACTTACCTACATGCCTCCAGCTTCCATCCAGGACACACCACACGATCCATTGTCTACAGTCAAGCTCTAAGATATAACCGCATTTGCTCCAATCCCTCAGATAGAGACAAGCACCTACAAGATCTCTATCAAGCATTCTTAAAACTACAATACCCACCTGCTGAAGTGAAAAAACAGATTGACAGAGCCAGACGAGTACCCAGAAGTCACCTCCTACAAGACAGGGCCAACAAATAAAATAACAGAACACCATTAGCTGTCACCTTCAGCCCCCAACTAAAACCTCTCCAAAGCATCATCAGAGATCTACAACCTATCCTGAAAGATGATCCTTTACTCTCACAGATCTTGGGAGACAGACCTGTCCTCGCTTACAGACAACCCCCCCAACCTAAAGCAAATACTCACCAGCAACCACACATCACTGAACAAAAACACTGACCCAGGAACCTATCCTTGTAACAAAGCCCGATGCCAACTCTGTCCACATATCTATTCAAGTGACATCATCATAGGGCCTAATCACATCAGCCATACCATCAGGGGCTCGTTCACCTGCACATCTACCAATGTGATATATGCCATCATGTGCCGTTGCTGCCCCTCTGCCATGTACATTGGCCAAACCGGACAGTCTCTACGCAA
>NW_020700327.1:0-1010 GCF_002925995.2 Terrapene triunguis | reverse complement strand
TTTTTAACCACATTAATTCGGTGGTGTGCGGCCACACTACCCCATTACTTTAACCACAGTAATTCGGTGGTGTGCGGCCACACTAACCCTAATTCGAATTAACAAAATCGATTTAGGCGCTACTCCGCTCATCGAGGTGGAGTACAGAAATCGATTTTAAGTGCCCTTTAATTCGAATTAACTGGCTCTGTAGTGTGGACGGGTGAAGGGTTAATTCGGATTAACGCAGCTAAATCCGAATTAAAGTCGTAGTGTAGACCAGGTCTAAGAATCTTCTGCAAAAGCTAAGAAAATAGCTGTAATGAGTTTACACATGCAAGAAAATAACATTCAGGCGAAGAACAAGCTGCCGAAGAAATGCGCTGCTTTCACTGGAACTTTGTCCACACTACAAAGTCAGACTCCTTGCTGACACCAAGTGCAGCCAAACTGGCACTGAATGTGGTTTAGACCCATGTGTAGCCAAGGACAAACTGTGTTCAGTGCTCAGCATTGTTTCAGTAAGGTTCTGATCAAGGTTACTTAAAGTTTGTCCTTGGCATGGATTTTATGCTTGCAGCTGACCCTTGCTCGGCACTGGTTCATGTGCCTCTGTTGGTGTTTGTTCTAGAGTAGACCCTGGCTTCAGAGTCTTTCTGCCAAAGACTTAGGGCCAGATCCTTAAAAGGGCTCTCCGCGTATTGGATGCTGATCTCTTGACAATCTTGGCCATAGGGAGTCACAAGAGGAGTTGCGGGGCGAGTACTCTTGAAAGCCTGACCCCCACTTCAGTGCCTGAATAGGAAGTTGAGTTCTTTTGTTACTGATCCCAATTGTGGATGCTAAGTGCATGAAGATCTGGACCCAAACTCTTTGAACATCAAGCCCATGCCCCCTGATGTGCTTAACTTGAAACACGTGCTGAAATCCTATTGGACTTAAGGAGATGTTTAAGTGATTTCCTGAGGGTATGTCTACACTACGGGATTAATCCGAATTTAGATAATTCGAATTTGGGAAACAGGTTGTAT
>NW_020700326.1:0-1316 GCF_002925995.2 Terrapene triunguis | reverse complement strand
ACAGTAAATAGTTGAAGGTATAAACACAACGAGAAATTCTCTAGAAGAAGCAGGAAGCCTGCGAAAGAATCAGTGGGTCCGCTAACTTACCAGGGGGTTAAATAGAGCAGTTAAAATTGAGAAGGACACTGTTGAAAAACTAAATGATTTCTTTCATCAGCCTGTATATTCATAGATTCCAAGGCCAGAAGAATAGAATAGAATAGAATATCAGGGTTGGAAGGGACCTCAGGAGGTCATCTAGTCCAACTCCCTGCTCAAAGCAGGACCAATTCCCAACTAAATCATCCCAGCCAGGGCTTTGTCAAGCCAGGCCTTAAAAACCTCCAAGGAAGGAGATTCCACCACCTCCCTAGGTAAAGCATTCCAGTGCTTCGCCACCCTCCTAGTGAAATAGTGTTTCCTAATATCCAACCTAGACCTCCCCCACTGCAACTTGAGACCATTGCTCCTTGTTCTGTCATCTGCCACCACTGAGAACAGTCTAGATCCATCCTCTTTGGAACCCTCTTTCAGGTAGGTGAAAGCAGCTATCAAATCCCCCCTCATTCTTCTCTCCTGGAGACTAAACAATCCCAGTTCCCTCAGCCTCTCCTCATAAATCATGTGCTCCAGCCCCCTAATCATTTTTGTTGCCCTCCGCTGGACTCTTTCCAATTTTTCCACATTCTTCTTGTAGTGTGGGGCCCAAAACTGGACACAATACTCCAGCTGAGGCCTCACCAATGTCGAATAAAGGGGAACGATCACGTTCCTCAATCTGCTGGCAATGCCCCTACTTATACAGCCCAAAATGCTGTTAGCCTTCTTGGCAACAAGAGCACACTGTTGACTCATATCCAGCCTCTCGTCCACTGTAACCCCTAGGTCCTTTTCTGCAGAACTGCTACCTAGCCATTCGGTCCCTAGTCTGTAGCAGTTCTGTCCCTGCTGCGCCTGCTCTGAATCTTCAGAACGTTGTGGCCGTAGAAGCATCTCCTGACGTCTGTCCGGGAAATCTTCATTTTCCCTTATGCAATGCAGAGTCGATACTTGTTTTTCCAGACCTCGAACCTTCTCTTCCAATATGGAGACCAGCTTGCACTTTGTACAGACAAAGTCGCTTCTGTCCTGTGGAAGAAAGACAAACATGGCACAACCTGTGCAGGTTACAACAGCTGATCACTCACCTTCCATATCACCTTCCTCTTAAGAGCTTCCTCAGCTGTTGCAGTAACTACTCAGAGAAACCCGCAGATGAAAGCCTCAGTGAGCTCTCCCCAGGCGAACTCCCAGGCAAACTCCCTCTGTTAGCCTCTGCTGTTCGCCGCTCAGCT
>NW_020700325.1:0-1186 GCF_002925995.2 Terrapene triunguis | reverse complement strand
TGTGACGGGTTGGATCACAGAAACCCCCTTGGGAGCTGCCACCCGATGTGCCAAGACTACCCCTGCTTCTGTTTTCCCTGCCAGCTTAGGACTCCAGCACCCCGTCTTGCTGAGCGAGACACTTCAGTCTGGCTCCAGACACAGACTCAGGGTCTGAATCACTTGTCCCCAAGCTGCAAGTTTACCCAAAAACAGCTCACAGGAGTGTGCTTGTCTTTAGCACTCAGATGCCCAACTCCCAATGGGGTCTAAACCCAGATAAATCCGTTTTACCCTGCATAAAGCTTATGCAGGGCAAACTCATAGATTGTTCGCCCTCTATAACACTGATAGAGAGATATGCACAGCTGTTTGCTCCCCCAGGTATTAATACATACTCTGAGTAAATTACTAAATAAAAAGTGATTTTATTAAATACAGACAGTAGGATTTAAGTGGTTCCAAGTAGTAACAGACAGAACAAAGTAAGTCACAAGCAAAATAAAATAAAATGCGCAAATCTATGCCTAATCAAACTAAATACAGATAATCTCACCCTCAGAGATGCTTCAGTAAGTTTTTCTCAGACTGGACACCTTCCAGGCCTGGGCACAATTCTTTCCCCTGGTACAGCTTTTGTTCCAGCTTAGGTGTTATCTAGGGGATTCTCCATGATGGCTCCTCTCTCCTCTCTCTTCTCTTCCACCCCTTTATACATCTTTTGCATAAGGCGGGAACCCTTTGTCTTTCTGGGTTTCCACCCCCCCTCACTGGAAAAGCACCAGGTTAAAGATGGATTCCAGTTCAGGTGACATGATCACATGTCACTGCAAGACTTCATTACTCACTTGCCAGCACACACATATACAGGGAGACTCACAGGTAAACAGCCATCTGCAGACAATGGGAGTCATTAAGATTCCAAACCATCATTAATGGCCCACACTTTACATAATTACAATAGGCCCTCAGAGTTACATTTTATATTTCTAGTTTTAGATACAAGAGTGGTACATTTATACAAATCAGATGAACATACTCAGTAGATTATGCACTTTGTAATGATACCTTACAAGAGACCTTTTGCACGAAGCATATCCCAGTTGCATTATAGTCACTTATCAAATTTTTATAAAACTATCCCAGTTACATTATATTCACTTATTATCATGTTTTTATAAAACCATATAGACTGCACAACGTCACA
>NW_020700324.1:0-1309 GCF_002925995.2 Terrapene triunguis | reverse complement strand
CTGCACCCAAACACCCTCCCAGACCCCAAACCCGCTCCCGCATCCCATGCTTGAAAATGAGCAAGGGTGGGGGAGAGGGAGCAAGGGAGGGAGGGGGGATGGAATGAGCAGGGCGGGGCCATGGAGAAGGGGGCGGGGCAGGAGCAGGACAAGGGTGTTCAGTTTCCTGCGATTAGAAAGCTGAAAACCCCAATGCAGACAGGCCCTGTGGTTCTCCCAGACTCGCTGCCTCACAGCCTGGGCGGGCTGGGACCCACCCCCGGGGTCTCCACTGCCGGCCTGGGAGGGGCAGTCATGGAGTAGGCCGGTGCCTCCAGCTCCTCCGGCCCCTAGCGCCGTGTCTCGCCCGTGTGTGTTTCAGGGAGCGAGAGTGAGACGGGCCGTGTGGAGAATGTGGAGACCAGGCAGGCTCTCAGTTCTAGGCTTCCTCATTGTACGTGGAAAATAGAAAGGCTGAACAGGCGTCTCAGCTCGGGAGGGGACGGCACCTCCGGTCACTCCCCTCTGGCTGGGCCCAGCCGGCCTCCCCTCCCCTCCCCCACCTGTTCCCCGGCGCTGCTGAGCTGTCGGCGAAGGTTACACGTCAGGAGTAAAAGCAGGAACCAAGAAAACAGGAACCTCTGAGCCTGGCTCCCTCATTCCCAACGGCCCCGGCTCGAAGGGGCGCAGGGCAGGGTCCCGTAGGCAGCCCAGAGCTCCCAGCCGCTGCAGTAACCCCGTCCCCACCCCTCTCCAGCGGGGAGTAAGGCTGCATCCCAAGCACAGCTGGAGTAGGCCCATGTACCCGGGCGCCTCCCACCTGCCCATGGGTAGCACTAGGCCCTGCCCCGGCCTCCACTCTCACAGCTGGGACCTAACCCATGTCCTGACACCGAAGGGAGTGGCCGGTTCCCCGGCTCCCAGCCAGGCCATGAGGAGACAGGGTGCCGGGAAAGGTCTTTGCTCAAGGGGACATGGGGCTGGATGAATCTCTAGGGAGAAGCCAGGCTTCCCTGGCCTCCCAGTGCTGGGGCCCCCCCCCTCCCCTGGTCTGTATTGCCAATGGCACCCACCCAGAGGGGCTGACTTTTGGTTTTGCCAGTGGGTGCTCCACCCCTTAAGGACAGAGAGGAGCGAGTGGCGGGGCAGTCCCTCTACAGCTGATCGGCGGCGCAGACACTGAAGAGTTGATGGGGGCGCAGGGCCAACCGCTGAACATCTGATTGGCAGCTGCCCCCAGAGCCGCCAGAGCAGCAGCCCAGGCCAGCCCCCTGGGTGCTGAGACCCCCTAATATTTCTCTGCAGGTGCTTGAGCCCCTGAGCACCCATG
>NW_020700323.1:0-2137 GCF_002925995.2 Terrapene triunguis | reverse complement strand
CAGGGTTGCTCTGGTAGGATGCTCTGTGAGGAGCCAGGCACCCTCCCTCCCCTATCACTGCTGTGGGAATTACATCTCCCCACACAGGGGATCCATGGGCTCCCCAGAAATGGCCCTGCCCCATAGGAGATTCTCACTGACCCCTGCCCTGACCAGCTGAACCTTCCATATGGGGTGGGGCCAGCCCCTGGACCCAGCCTTCCCACTCCAACCTCTCCCCAGGGGGGCAGCTGAAGCTGGGGAGGGCTGAGCCAGTGGATCAGTCGCCAGCTCCTCATCAGCGCTGGGCAAAGGGGCTCCCTTCAGAGCAGGAAATGCGTTCCGGGCCCCGGCCAATGGGAGCTGTGGAGTCAGCACTCAGGGTGGGGGCAACATGTGGAGCCCCCGTGGCCAACTGTATGCCTAGGAGCTGGAGGGACATGCCAGCTGCTTCCCTGGAGTCACGCCACAGAGCCGGGCAGGGAGCCTGCCAGCCCCGCTGCGCCGCCAACCAGACTTTTAACAGCCCGGTCAGTGGTGCTGACCGTGGCCGCCAGGGGACAGCACATGGAGTCACCTGGCTGCCCCTGAGCTGGAGTGACATGCCGGCCGCTATTCCATGGCTAAGCACCGCCAGGAGGCCACGCCCTGCACCCTGTCCCATGGCCCAACCCCCTACCCCAGCCCAGAGCCCCCCCCTGCACCCAAACCCCCCCCCAGACCCCACACTCCCTCCCGCATCCCAACCCCTTACCCCAGCCCAGAGCCCCCTCCCACACTGAATCCCTTGGCCCCAGTCCAGAACCCCAATTTAGAACCCCAAACCCCTGATCCCTGGCCCCACTCTAGAGCCTGCACCCCCAACTGGAGCTCGCACGCTGTCCCGCACCCCAATCCCCTGCTCCAGCCCGGTGAAAATGAGCGAGGTTGGGGAAGAGGGAGCAAGGGAGGGAGGGGGGATGGAATGAGCAGGGCGGGGCCATGGAGAAGGGGGCGGGGCAGGAGCATCACCTTTTCTGATTAGAAAGCTGAAAACCCCAATGCAGACAAGCCCTGTGGTTCTCCCAGACTCGCTGCCTTGCAGCCTGGGCGGGCTGGGACCCACCCCCGGGGTCTCCTCAGTGCCGGCCTGGAGGGGGCAGCCATGGAGTGGGCCGGTGCCTCCAGCTCCTCCGGCCCCTAGCGCCGTGTCTCGCCCGTGTGTGTTTCAGGGAGCGAGAGGGAGACGGGCCGTGTGGAGAATGTGGAGACCAGGCAGGCTCTCAGTTCTAGGCTTCCTCATTGTACGTGGAAAATAGAAAGGCTGAACAGGCGCCTCAGCTCGGGAGGGGACGGCACCTCCAGTCACTCCCCTCTGGCTGGGCCCAGCCGGCCTCCCCTCCCCCACCTGTTCCCCGACGCTGCTGAGCTGTCGGCGAAGGTTACACGTCAGGAGTAAAAGCAGGAACCAATAAAACAGGAACCTCTGAGCCTGGCTCCCTCATTCCCAACGGCCCCGGCTCGAAGGGGCACAGGGAAGAGTCCCGTAGGCAGCCCAGAGCTCCCAGCCACTGCAGTACCCTCATCCCCACCCCTCTCCAGTGGGGAGTAAGGCTGCATCCCCAGCACAGCTGGAGCGAGGCCCATGGAGCCGGGCTCCGCCCACCTGCCCATGGGGTAGCACTAGGCCCTGCCCCGGCCTCCACTCTGACAGCTGGGACCTGGCCCGTGTCCTGACACTGAAGGGAGTGGCCGGTTCCCCGGCTCCCAGCCAGGCCATGAGGAGACAGGGTGCCGGGAAAGGTCTTTGCTCAAGGGGACATGGGGCTGGATGAAGTCTCTAGGGAGAAGCCAGGCTCCCCTGGCCTCCCCGTGCTGGGGACCCCCCTCCCCTGGTCTATATTGCCAATGGCACCCACCCAGAGGGGCTGACTTTTGGTTTTGCCGGTGGGTGCCCCACCCCTTAAGGACAGAGAGGAGCGAGTGGCGGGGCAGCCTTGGTCAACAGCTGATCGGCGGCGCAGACACTGAAGAGTTGATGGGGGCGCAGGGCCAACCGCTGAACATCCGATTGGCAGCTGCCCCCAGAGCTGCCAGAGCAGCAGCCCAGGCCAGCCCCCTGGGTGCTGAGCACCCCCTAATATTTCTCTGCAGGTGCTTGAGCCCCTGAGCACCCATG
>NW_020700322.1:0-10735 GCF_002925995.2 Terrapene triunguis | reverse complement strand
TTTTAAGATCCAAGGGGTTTGGATCTGTATTCACCAGGGAATTGGTGAAAGGTTTCTCAAGGCTTCCCAGGGAAGGGAATTAGCTTTGGGAATGGTGGCAGCGGACCAGATCTAAGCTGGTAGTTAAGCTTAGAAGTTTTCATGCAGGCCCCCACATTTGTACCCTAAAGTTCAAAGTGGGGAAGCAGCCTTGACACCCCGTACCTCTCAGATTTTGGAAGGCACTTCAGATTCTTAAATCTTGGGTCGAGTGCTGTAGCTATCTTTAGAAATCTCACATTGGTACCTTCTTTGTGTTTTGTCAGATCTGCAGTGAAAGGGTTCTTAAAACAAACAACGTGCTGAGTCATCATCCAAGACTGCTATAATATGAAATATATGGCAGAATGCAGGTAAAACACAGAGCAGGAGACATACAAATCTCCCCCAAGGAGTTCAGTCACAAATTTAATTAATGCACTATTTTTTTTAACGAGTGTCATCAGCATGGAAGCATGTCCTCTGGAATGGTGGTCAAAGCATGAAGGGGCATATGAATGTTTAGCGTATCTGGCACGTAAATAACATGCAATGCAGGCTACAAAAGTACCATGCAAACGTCTGTTCTCACTTTCAGGTGACATTGTAAATAAGAAGCGGGCAGCATTATCTCCATAAATGTAAACAAACTTGTTTCTCTTAGTTATTGGCTGCACAAGAAGTAGGACTGAGTGGACTTGTAGGCTCTAAAGTTTTACATTGTTTTGTTTTTGAGTGCAGTTATATATTTAAAAAAAATCTACATTTGTAAGTTGCGCTTTCACGATAAAGAAATTGCACTATGGTACTTGTATAAGGTAATTGAAAAATACTGGCATATATACTCGATCATAAGCCGGTTCATTTATAAGCCGACCTCCCCAAGATGGATAAGTAAAAATGGAAAAATTTTATGACTCATTCATAAGCCAACCCTATAATTCAGGGGTCATCAAACTTTGGCTCCTGGGCCATCAGGATAAGCCACTGGTGGTCCGAGATGGTTTGTTTACCTCGAGCGTCCACAGGCACGGAGGTAAACCTGAGTAAACCTCTCCCTCTCTATACCCATTCATAAACCGACCCCCTTCTCTGGTGCTTCCCTTTTTTACTAAAAAAAATTCAGCTTATGAATGAGTATATATGGTATTTCTCTTCTCATTTTTACAGTGCAAATATTTGTAATAAAAATAATGTGACCAGTGTACATTTTGTATTCTGTATTGTAATTGAAATCAATATATGTGAAAATGTAGAAAAACATCCAAAATATTTAATAAATTTCAATTGGTATTCAATTGTTTAACAGTGCGATTAAAACTGCGATTAATTGCTATTAATTTTTTAAATTGTGATTAATTTTTTTGAGTTAATCACATGAGTTAACTGTGATTAATCGACAGTCCTAGTTCATATTTCTAAAACATACAGAATATAACATAGCACATTCCATTGTATAAAGCACTGAATTCTGCACATCTGTGTAT
This sequence comes from Terrapene triunguis, assembly GCF_002925995.2. Taxonomy (NCBI): domain Eukaryota; kingdom Metazoa; phylum Chordata; order Testudines; family Emydidae; genus Terrapene; species Terrapene triunguis. The sequence goes on along the minus strand of NW_020700322.1, from coordinate 9,230 downwards.
AACACCTATTACAAAATCAGTTGTCAATAGAAAAAATGACTAAATCATGTATTTATGAAAGAAAACAATGCACAGTAGAAATAAATTCTTCCAATAATGTTAAAAAATCATCATCTAATATACCTAGTGAAATAAATCAGGTAATACTGTACATGTGAGTTGTATATATGGTTACAGGGATAGTCAATATTATTAACAAATAGATTTTTCTTCATAGGTATCAAAATTCTGGCCCACTGGCTGGGTGCATTCTACTTGATCAGTTAAAGATTGTATTGTAATTCAGCCCACCAGCAAGTGCCACAAACAACACTAGCACTTCAGTGCTTTGCATGTACCGGCTGGCTACAAAGTGAAAGTTACTAGGATTTTATTATTCTAGTCAGGTTCTCTAAATAGCGTGCTGTAAGGCAAATTCCGTTTTCAGAGCAAATGCACTCAAGAACTGCTGAGGAAAACTGACTAAAAAGCTGGTTAATGTCCCTCTGCAGCTGTTCCATTGGCAAGTGCACTTCTTCTATCTTGCAGACACCAAACACGAGGGAGGGGTTGGAAAAAAGGGACTCAAAAATGCAGGAGAGAAAAATGTAAAAAATCTGACAAAATTGAGTGAAAAGGGGAAAATGTGAAGAGAGAGGACAGAAACTGAGCAGTCAAGAACAAATGCAGAGAGGATGAAATACAAGCAAGGATTGAATGAAGGGGAGAGGATTCTCAAATTTATCATCTGTTTTCAAAGGCAGCCCTTCCTTTGACAGAAGAAGAGTGGTTTTTTTCAAATGTCATTTGCTTCATTTGGATTCAGGGATTTGGCTGGAAGGGGGTGATCAGGGACGGGGAGGGAAGAGAGCAGGAAGACAGTTGAGAGAGGGTGGGGTCTGGGCACAGTGTGTGCGGGGCCTGGGGCAGAGCAGGGGTGGAGTATGGGCGGGGCCACAGATGGGCTGGGGAGCTAGTCTCCCCAAGCGGCAGCTTCCCCCACCACCCATGACAGCAGGTAAGAGCAGGTTGGCTCCCGCCCACGCAGTGCACACTGCAGTTTCCTTAGGCAGGGGCCATATTCACAGAGTCAAATGTGCCGGCGCGGCACATTCTGTGTGAGGGAGAAGCTACGGGGGTCTCTACAGGGCACTGTGACTCTCCGCCACTGTGAGGTGGGCCGGGTGGCTCGGTATCCTTTGCTGCCTCGTCCCTTTCCTCCCCACACCTGCCCAGGCTGTGAGCCTGGGCTGCTGTCTGGCACAGGGGCTCCAGTTTAATAATACTGTGTAGGGCCCCATAAATCCTAAGGAAGTTCCAATACACTTATGAAAAGTGCCCAGTTTATTAAAAACATTTGATTTAGATGAAAAACTTTATACCAAATATCTGTTTGTAATAGTACATGCAAAGTAAAGTGTTGAATATCACATTGTTACAGGTCTACCAATAATATATTCAGAACTATATGAAATTTTACAACTCTATTTAACTATTGAATGCATAAAATATATATTTTTCATACTGTTAAAAGTTAGGGCTTAAATTTTCAAAAGTTCCCACTAATTCTGGTTGCCTAACTTGAGCTGCTTGATTTTCACATGTGCTCTGCCTCAACACATCTGAAAAATCAGACCCTAAGTAAATCAAGTTGGGCCCTCAGAATCACTGGGCACTTTTGAAAGTGTTGGGTCACACTTTTTGCATACATAAATTAGATCAGATTTCAGCAATTCACCTATTTTACTATGAATTCTGTTTACAGATTATGTTAATGAAGTTACCATTTGCTCTGTGTTTTCTGGAAGGTTATAAGTGAAATTACAATGTCCAAAACCAATATCTATCTAAATCCTTACAGGAACTACCAATGCTGCGTTTTATACTTGCTTATTTCCTTAAACATAAAATGTGATTTAAAAAGAAAAAGCCTTAGTTTGTTAAATATTTGAAGTAGGGCTGTCAATTAATCGCAGTTAACTCAAGCGATTAACTCAAAAAAATTAATCGTGACTAATCGCACATATAACAATAGAATACCAAATGAAATTTATTAAATATTTTTGGATGTTTTTCTACATTTTCAATATTGATTTCAATTACATCACAGAATACAAAATGTACAGTGCTCCTGCAAATGGTAATCAACCTTGTTTGTCTGAGTGATTGGCTGACCAAGAAGTAGGACTGAGTGGACTTGTAGGCTCTAAAGTTTCACATTGTTTTATTTTTGAATGCAGTTTTTTTTGTACATAATTCTACATTTGTAAGTTCAACTTTCATTATACTTGTATGAGGTGAATTGAAAAATATCTTTTTTTGTTTTTTACAGTGCAAATATTTGTAATAAAAATAAATATAAAGTGAGCACTGTACACTTTGTATTCTGTGTTGTAATTGAAATTAACATATTTGAAAATGTAGTAAACAACCAAAATATTTAATAATGGTATTCTATTGTTGTTTAACAGCGTGATTAATCGTGATTAATTTTTTTAATCGCTTGACAGCCCTAATTTGAAATAGAAGGAGAGAGTGAAAAAATGAGGCTGTGCATGTAAACAATCCAAGTGCAAGATAACTACATACTGTACATGTGGCACCACAATTCAAACTTTTACTATGGGCCCAACCCAAAGGCCACAGAAGTCAGGAAGAATTTTTCCACTGACTTCAATTCGCTATCGGCTTCATCCTAAGACCAGTGAAGGAGCAGTTCCAGGAATTTAGCCACTAGAGGGAGTGTTTTGTACATGAATGGGACCATCATATTGCTAATATTAATCAGTGGCACAACAGGCTCTAGAGGCACAGAATGAATCTAAAATACCTGCACTTGGAAGCACTTTTCAAATATTCAAACTGAATTAGGGTCTTTGTTCTCCTGCCGTCTCTCTCAAAATAAATGTATTGTGAGATACTGTTGTGTAATGACATTTAGTTTAATTCATGGGTGTGCAACATAACAGATAGTTCTAGTTATCAATTAAAGTCACTCAAGTCTGTGTTTCATCCCATGGAGATTTCAAATCATGAAGACCCAGTGCAATGCACATTGAAGTCAATGGCTGTCTTTTACTGATTTAAATGGTGTCTAATCAGACACCTGGATCCATAAGAATTTTTAGTCAAAATGAAGGGGTTATGTCAGAATCTCTTAATTGTTTATTGAGCAGCAAAGTTCTTTGGTTTCTTCACAGGTTTGGCACACATTCTCACTATTTAAAGAGTATAACAGCGTGTTAGCCCAACAGTAGCATTATGCATGGCTATGTGGGAAAATTAAGTTCTGTTTCTGTTCTTGTATGGTCTCACACAACTTTGAAGCCTTTTCTACTAGAGAATTACTTGGTTGCAACTTGGCCTAGTATGATTGAGTGTTCACATTAGGTTTCCTGCTTCAGGTGCACACAGTATACTATATTCGCACAGAACATTCTCTGCAAATGTTGTGGGACCTGTGCATTGTTTCACCAAACCTGCAGTTCCAGGTATAGTACCCTGGAGCAGTTGCGTAATGTCTGATATTTAAGGCCGGGTTTGCTGTTGTGTAGTCATTTATACCAGAGCAAAATGAGTTTAAGTGGTTATGAAATCAAATGGTAGTGTTTTACACCTACTTTACACTGGGTAAATAACTAAGTAAGGTGCTGGGAAAAGGAGAATCAGAGCCATGATGTCTAGATCCACTACTTCATATTTCTGGTTTGTTCCTTTGCCTATTTCAGATGGCTCTGTCCTGCACAAGGCCTGCTGCAAGCCCAAGGTAAGAAGCTTGAGTTTATTCTTTGAATTCATTTATTCAGACACTTATTTCAATTTTTGTTTGTACTGTTTTGTACTTTGCTCTGTACCTGAGCTAAAGATTTCCTTCTCTGTTGTGTTTCCCTCTAGAATCGAGTTGGGAATTGACCAGACCAAAGTTCACAGGGAGCACATCCTTCCATGATGCCCAATCTGCCCTCTTCCTGCTAATGCAGTGGGCTTCTCAGGCCGTGCCGCTGTTTTTTTTGGTGGGGGTGGAAAGATGAAGAATGGGGGCTGGAGTAGCTTGGAAAGGTAAATGGATTTACTTGCGGGGGTGGTAAAGAAGGTGGAATAGCTTTGCTGTTAGCCTTTAACTACTAGCCCTCTGTCCTTATGCTCTTTTTTTTTTTTTTTTTTTTTCCAGATCTCCAGGGTGGGAGCAGAATGGCTGGTGCAGCAAAGCCTCAGTAAAGTAAGTACATTGTACACACACATTCACGTACATGTAGTGGCTGCTGAATAATTATTAATCTCCTTCATGTTTTTCAGGTGAATTTATGTGCGACATTTAAGAAATACAGTTTCTTATTACAAAATGTAATATTAAAAGTGTTTTCTAGTTTATCTTTTCTGTGATTCTCTCTTTCTATTTTTGGGTCCCTGCTGTTATGTTCCCCACTTCCTAAATCAGCCTCTTTTAAAGTATAAATATAATATCAAGGGAAAAAAAAGTTACCAAGAAATTGCTTTTTTTTCTAAAACACTGCTAGCCATCCCTCCTCTAAGTGACATGCTTCGGTCAGGTACAGTATATTTAAAACACAAAATGACCTCTCCCTTAGACATCAAAAATAGTGAATCATGAAACAGAGGCTATAGAAAAACTTGATACAAAACTAAGGAACTTAATCCCCCCTTGATCTCAATCTCCCTTCATTTCTATTTTGTATTGGCTCATTTCAGGGGCTGTGTACATACTTGAGTCATTGCAAGGTCTGGGGAACTATGTATCACACATATGCCACCTTGAAATAGAAGTCTTTTCCTGTATCAGCATCTGTTTCTTTCATCATGCATAGATCAACGGAGTCCTTGTTCACATGAAGGTAGTAGTTCTGATCCTTATAACACTGAAACCTAACTGAATCTTCTTCGTTGTAATGCATGATGAACAGCTGGTTTTCTTGTTCAGTCAACTATGAAAAACACACAAAGTGATGGATATATAGTAAGGCCTGTGTTTCTAAAAAATCTCTGCCGTGAAAAGTTAAAATAGCGATGCTGCTGACTTATTACATTTTTTTAAAATGTAATAGTCTCCCTTTATCAGGTGAAGTGCGTCTGTCAGTACAGAGTCTGAACCTCAGGGAAGGCCTGCTCACCTTTAGGACAATACAGAGATAGCTGTGAAAAACTTTCCTGCCAGGTATCCAAGGCACTGGAGCTGGGTAGGCCCAAACACCTAAAGCAGTCTTCTACCACCGTTAAGAGCAGCAACATTTTTCCTCAGGGCCATTTCTTTGCTCAAGACCCTTTCTGTTTTTCATCTTATTCTTTTCTTAACTTCTTTTCATTCCTCTGCTGCCTTCAAGAACTGCCTCCAGCTGCTAATTTCAGGCCAAAGTTCTAAGAGAGGTGAAGACCATGCCACCTGCATCAGTGAGTGCACCTTCTCAGATGGGACTCGTATGCTACACCTACCACTGCCAGACTCACCCCTCCCTTAATGCTTTTGATACCATAACACTGAGAAGAGAAGGAGCAAGACAAAGAGCAACACACAGGTATGGACTTGACAGTCTCCCTCCCCCCATCACACACACAGTCTGATGGCAGACTATTCCAGGCTCTGGTTCCAGTGAGTCCTCTCAGGTTTCCCATCCCCACTCCTTTAAGACCATCCTTGTAAATCCCCTCCATTCTCTCAAGGCTGGGGTCTAATATCTGATTGGACACCCTGTATCACTGGAATTGGCTGGCCCTATACTACATACCATGAGATCCCAACTGCCCTGGTTTTACCCCATGTAGTTCCCTTGGGAACAGTTCCCTCTGACTAAGATCATCCTGACCTGGCATTTCTTTATTTACACCAATGGAAAAGCAAATTAAAGTGTAGTAGATACCTCTTAAAATTGTCAAAGAGACTTCAGACCTCTGAAAGCTTTGTCCTCCTCAGAAAGGGAAATTTTCCTCATCCTCTACTCCTTGGACTTCATTTTTTACTCTGTCTCTGATTCAGAGACTTGTTCCAGAAATGCAAAGCAAACTATTTACTAGGACTTCTGTCCTAGAAAGAGAAAGTGCTCCCAGGAACATCTTAAAATAGAAGGGGGGAAATAAACAAAACACAACCAACCTTTCCTGCAGTTCCTCTGTTTTCTCAGGTTACCAGAAAGATCAAGAGAGATCAAGTCAAAGTTATCATCACTCCTTTCTGGCTTAGGAGACATGCTCCTTCACGTATTAGAAATGGCAGCTGTCCATCTTGGTCTTTTTCAATTTCTCCAGACCAACTTTTCTGGGACGAGTCCTATACCTGAACCCATGCAGTCTGAAACTTACTGCCTTTAAGTGGAGAGACTGACATTTAAATTTGCCTAGACCTGAAAAAGGACCGTGTAGCTCAAAAGCTTGTCTTTTCTGCCAAATGAAGTTGGTTCAATAAAATCCCACCTTGTCAATTTAAATTTGAAGACCATTAAGTTAACCTGATTGTGCCTTTGGGTGCTACCATAATATAAATGCTTTTGATAATAAACTAAGTTGTCTGAAACTTCCATTTTCCACTGGATTAGGATGTCTGTTCAGAGAAAATATGCCAAAGCCACCAAACTAATGTATTTTTGTGTGATCACAAAATATCCATTATCCATTTCTACCTACAGGCCAGTTAAAAATGAGACTTTCTACACTGAAATGTGATAAGCTGACACCCAATTGTCTGCTCACATTCACAAGATATTACAATGTTGTTTCATAGTCTTCTACTGATACAGATTTAAATCTTAAGGTCCTGCAGTGGAGTCGTTCATTCTGAATTTCTGGTATATGTTTGGTGTCTGTCAACTTCCCTTTTCTGGGTCTACTGCTTGTTAGATCCCAGTAGTTCTGACTTCAGAGGAGTGCAGGGCCGGCTCCAGGCACCAGTTCAGCAAGCAGGTGCTTGGGGCGGCCAAAGGGAAGGGGCGGCAAGTCGGGCTCTTCAACGGCGATTTGGCGACGGGTCCCTCGGTCCCTCTCAGAGGGAAGGACACACCGTCGAATTGCCGCCAAAGAAGAAAGCGGCGCGGTGGAACTGCCGCCGATCGCGATCACAGCTTTTTTTTTTTCCCCGCCGCTTGGGGTGGCAAAAACGGTGGAGCCGGCCCAGGATGAGAATGGGACAGTTTTGCCTTCCCTGTAAGTTGGTCTTCTCATAAGCGTATATCCATCAGGCCAGAGTCCCCTTCCTTTTCTTCTTTCTGTTCCAGCTGTGATGTGTATTTGCAATAAGGACTTTAGCTTTCATACTGAAAGTCTCTGTTGGCTCACATGTCTGGGCTTGCCCAACTCCAGTGCTCTGGAATTACTGTGGGAAAACTTCTCTATATCTTCTAGGTTCTAGTGTAAGCCTAAAGGTTGACTCTGAACTGATGGATGCACTCCTAGAAGATGACCACCAATTCACAGGTAAGCCATCGTTACTCTTTCACTTAATGTTAAAAATCAGAAAGAATAGGAATACAGATAATTGGTGAAATGTAAATGATATCCATTTGTAGCAAATGGGATCGAAGCATCAGGGTTGTGCCCCTTGCACAGTTCCACCTATTGCATAGGTGTGTGCACATATACACACTTATTTGTCTTTCTGGCCACATACCTGTCTGGGGTCAGGAGCGCCACCTGTAATCACTTCCATGCTGCGTTCTGCCACCATACGACCCCTTGATGCCTTACCATTTGGATTCAAGACCTGTGAAGACAGCCACCAAAATTGGAGTTTCCCTTCCTATTCTGATCTGTATTAACCATGGGTTGTACCATCAATGCCTGACTAATTCTAAACAAAACTATCCCAATCCCTCTGTCATAACTATAAAGGGGAAGGGTAACAGCTCTCCTGTGTACAGTACTATAAAATCCCTCCTGGCCAGAGACTCCAAAATCCTTTTACCTGTAAAGGGTTAAGAAGCTCGGGTAACCTGGCTGACACCTGACCCAAAGGACCAATAAGGGGACAAGATACTTTCAAATCTTGGGGGGGGGAAGGCTTTTGTTTGTGCTCTTTGTTTTGGGGGTTGTTCGCTCTTGGGACTGAGAGGGACCAGACATCAATCCAGGTTCTCCACATCTTTCTAAACAAGTCTCTCATATTTCAAACTTGTAAGTAAACAGCCAGGCAAGGTGTGTTAGTTTTCCTTTGTTTTCTCAACTTGTAAATGTACCTTTTACTAGAGTGTTTATCTCTGTTTGCTGTATTTTGAACCTGAGGCTAGAGGGGAGTCCTCTGAGCTCTTTAAGTTTGATTACCCTGTAAAGTTATTTATATATGTATATATATAAATATATATATATATTTATATCAGTATGTTATCCATACTGATTTTACAGAGATGATTTTTACCTTTTTCTTTAATTAAAACCCTTTTTTTTAAGAACCTGATTGATTTTTCCTTGTTTTAGATCCAAGGGGGTTGGATCTGTATTCACCAGGAGTTGGTGGGAGGAAGAAGGGGGGATGGTTAATTTCTCCTTCTTTTAAGATCCAAGGGGGTTGGAACTGTATTCACCAGGAGTTGGTGGAAGGAAGGAGGGGGGATGGTTAATTTCTCCTTGTTTTAAGATCCAAGGGGTTTGGATCTGTATTCACCAGGGAATTGGTGAAAGGTTTCTCAAGGCTTCCCAGGGAAGGGAATTAGCTTTGGGAATGGTGGCAGCGGACCAGATCTAAGCTGGTAGTTAAGCTTAGAAGTTTTCATGCAGGCCCCCACATTTGTACCCTAAAGTTCAAAGTGGGGAAGCAGCCTTGACACCCCGTACCTCTCAGATTTTGGAAGGCACTTCAGATTCTTAAATCTTGGGTCGAGTGCTGTAGCTATCTTTAGAAATCTCACATTGGTACCTTCTTTGTGTTTTGTCAGATCTGCAGTGAAAGGGTTCTTAAAACAAACAACGTGCTGAGTCATCATCCAAGACTGCTATAATATGAAATATATGGCAGAATGCAGGTAAAACACAGAGCAGGAGACATACAAATCTCCCCCAAGGAGTTCAGTCACAAATTTAATTAATGCACTATTTTTTTTAACGAGTGTCATCAGCATGGAAGCATGTCCTCTGGAATGGTGGTCAAAGCATGAAGGGGCATATGAATGTTTAGCGTATCTGGCACGTAAATAACATGCAATGCAGGCTACAAAAGTACCATGCAAACGTCTGTTCTCACTTTCAGGTGACATTGTAAATAAGAAGCGGGCAGCATTATCTCCATAAATGTAAACAAACTTGTTTCTCTTAGT
>NW_020700321.1:0-5979 GCF_002925995.2 Terrapene triunguis | reverse complement strand
ATGTCAAGGCTGGATCCCCACTTTGAACTTTAGGGTTCAAATGTAGGGGCCTGCATAAAAACTTCTAAGCTTATCTACCAGCTTAGCTTTGGTCCGCTGCCACCATCACAAGAATTCCCTCCCTGGGAAGCCTTGAGAAACCTTTCACCAATTCCCTGGTGAACACAGATCCAAACCCCCTTGGATCTTAAAACAAGGAGAAGTTAACCATCCCCCCTCCTTCCTTCCACCCTCCTTTCACCAACTCCTGGTGAATACAGATCCAAACCCCCTTGGATCTTAAAACAAGGAGAAATCAATCTGGTTCTTAAAAAAGAAGGCTTTTAATTAAAGAAAAAGGTAAAAATCATCTCTGTAAAATCAGTATGGAGAATACTTTACAGGGTAATCAAACTTAAAGAGCTCAGAGGACCCCCCTCTGTCTTAGGTTCAAAGTACAGCAAACAAAGATACACACTCTGGTAAAAAGGTACATTTACAAGTTGAGAAAACAAAGTAAATCTAAGACGCCTTGCTGTCTTTTTACTTACTAGTTTGAAATAGGAGAGAGTTGTTTAGAAAGATGGGGAGAACCTGGATTGATGTCTGGTCCCTCTCAGTCCCAAGAGCGAACCACTCGTTAAAACAAAGAGCACACACAAAAGCCTTTCCCCCCCCCCAAGATTTGAAAGTATCTTGTCTCCTTATTGGTCCTTGGGTCAGGTGTCAGCCAGGTTACCTGAGCTTCTTAACCCTTTACAGGTAAAAGGATTTGGAGTCTCTGTACACAGAGAGCTGTTACCCTTCCCTTCATAGTTATGACACGCCCCCCAAATCACAGATAGTGTTGGACGTTCGGTTCCACACTGGCTGTGATTTCTTCCTGGAGTTCTAGGAGAAAACAGAGTTAATAAGACACATGTACCTTTAGACATACTACTGATTATATAAAAACTAACAATATGTTTCATTCCAAGAACAATTGTTAACCAGTTAACTCTGGGAAACTTTCCCGGGAGAGTGCATCAGCCACTTTGTTAGAAGCTCCCGAAATGTGTTGTATTTCAAAATCAAAATCTTGGAGAGCTAAACTCCATCGAAGAAGTTTTTTGTTATTTCCCTTGGCGGTATGAAGCCACTGTAGCGCAGCATGGTCTGTTTGTAGTTGGAAACGCCGTCCCCAAACATATGGGCGTAGCTTTTCCAGCGCGTACACAATGGCGTAGCATTCCTTTTCGCTGATTGACCAGTGGCTTTCCCTCTCAGACAGTTTCTTGCTGAGAAACACGACAGGATGGAATTCTTGATCCGGTCCTTCCTGCATTAAAACTGCTCCCACGCCTCGCTCGGAAGCATCTGTGGTTACTAGGAACGGTTTGTCAAAGTCTGGGGCCCTTAGCACAGGGTCAGACATGAGTGTTGCCTTAAGCTGGTTAAAGGCCTTTTGACACTTATCAGTCCACTGAACTGCATTTGGCTGTTTCTTTCTGGTTAGGTCTGTCAGCGGGGCGGCGATTTGGCTGTAGTGTGGTACAAATCGCCTATAATATCCGGCCAAGCCTAAGAAGGATTGGACCTGTTTCTTTGACTTTGGAACCGGCCACTTTTGGATAGCATCCACCTTGGCCTGTAGGGGATTTATAGTTCCTTGACCCACCTGGTGCCCCAGGTACGTCACTCTGTTTTGGCCTATTTGACACTTTTTAGCCTTAACAGTTAGTCCTGCCTGTCGGATGCGCTCGAAGACTTTTCCCAGGTGCTCCAGGTGTTCTGTCCATGAATCAGAAAAAATGGCCACATCATCGAGGTAGGCAACTGCAGATTCTCCCAATCCCGCTAGGAGACCATCTACAAGTCTTTGGAAGGTGGCGGGTGCATTTCGCAACCCGAAAGGGAGTACATTGAATTCGTACACCCCTGCCTGGGTGACGAAGGCTGACCTTTCCTTAGCGGGTTCATCTAGTGGTACTTGCCAGTACCCTTTGGTTAAGTCTAAAGTAGAGATGAATTGGGCATGTCCCAATTTCTCCAATAGCTCATCTGTGCGTGGCATTGGATAGTTGTCAGGACGAGTTACAGCATTTAGCTTACGGTAGTCCACGCAAAAGCGTATTTCCCCATCTGGTTTGGGAACTAGAACCACTGGAGATGCCCATGCACTGTTAGAGGGGCGGATTATACCCATCTGTAGCATGTCCTGGATCTCCCTTTGTATAGCAGCTTGGGCATGAGGTGACTCCCGGTAGGATGGGGTTCTAATTGGGTGAGCATTACCTGTGTCAATGGAGTGGTATGCCCGTTCGGTCCGTCCTGGAGTGGCTGAGAAAATCGGTGCAAAGCTTGTGCACAGCTCCTTGATCTGCTGTCGCTGCAGACGTCCCAGGGTCGTGGAGAGGTTCACCTCTTCCACGCCACCATTCCTTGTTCCTTCGTAGTAGACACCTGCAGGCCACTCCGCGTCATCTGTTTCCTGGGCTGTAAACTGGCAAACGTTTAATTCTCTGGAATAAAAGGGCTTAAGAGAATTAACATGGTATACCTTAGGCTTTATGTTGGAGGTGGGGGAGGCTATGAGATAGTTAACAGCTCCTAGGCGCTCCTGGACCGTGAATGGTCCTTCCCACGACGCTTCCATTTTATGGGCCTGGAGCGCCTTTAAGACCATGACTTGGTCTCCTACTTTGAAGGACCGTTCTCTGGAATGTTTATCATACCAGGCCTTTTGCTCTTCCTGAGCATCCTTTAGGTTTTCTTTAGCAAGGGCTAAAGAGTGTCGGAGGGTGTTTTGTAGGTTGCTTACAAAGTCTAGAATGTTAGTTCCTGGAGAAGGCGTAAACCCCTCCCATTGCTGCTTCACCAACTGTAATGGCCCCTTAACCTCGCGGCCATACACAAGTTCAAATGGTGAAAACCCTAAACTGGGATGTGGTACAGCCCTGTAGGCAAAAAGCAACTGCTGCAACACTAGGTCCCAATCATTGGAGTGTTCATTTATGAATTTACGTATCATGGCCCCCAAAGTTCCATTAAACCTCTCCACCAGACCATTGGTTTGATGGTGATGAGGGGTGGCAACCAAGTGATTCACCCCATGAGCTTCCCACAGGGTTTTCATGTTCCCTGCCAGGAAATTAGTTCCCGAATCTGTAAGGATGTCGGAGGGCCAACCTACCCTGGCAAAAATGTCTGCTAATGCCTGGCACACACTTTTAGCCTTGGTGTTGCTTAAGGGTACAGCTTCCGGCCATCGGGTAGCAAAATCCATGAAAGTCAGTACGTACTGCTTTCCTCTGGGTGTCTTCTTTGGGAAAGGACCCAGAATATCCACAGCTACTCGCTGAAATGGGACCTCAATTATGGGTAGTGGCTGGAGAGGGGCTTTAACCTGGTCTTGGGGCTTTCCCACTCGTTGGCACACCTCACAAGACCGGACATAATTAGCAACGTCCTTGCCCATTCCCTCCCAGTGGAAGGACTTCCCCAACCGGTCTTTGGTTCTGTTCACCCCAGAATGGCCACTGGGATGATCATGGGCTAAGCTCAAGAGCTTTACCCGATACTTAGTGGGAACCACCAACTGTCTTTGAGGATGCCAGTCTTCCTGGTGCCCACCAGAAAGAGTTTCCTTGTATAAAAGTCCTTGTTCTACAACAAACCGGGATCGGTTAGAAGAGCTGAGAGGCGGTGGGGTGCTCCGTGCCGCCGCCCAAGCTTTCTGAAGGCTGTCATCTGCTTCCTGCTCGGCCTGGAACTGTTCCCTTGATGCTGGAGACATCAGTTCCTCCTTGGACTGTGGACTGGGGCTTGGTCCCTCTGGAAGCGATGCAGGTGCTGGGGCTGTTTCCACTGACCGTGAACCGCTGTCCGCTGGTGCACTATGTGATATCTCAGGCTCTGGCTGAGCCTCTTGGGGAGGGTTATCTGCTGCTTCCGCCAGTTCAGGCTCGCTGGTGCCCTCTGGCATTGGAGTTGTAGACGGGTTTGCAAGCGCTGGACTCAGTGCTGGCAATGGTTCTGGTGCTGGTTGCGTTGCCAGTTCCGGTTCTGGGACTGGCTTTGGCTGGGTCTCTGGGATTGGATCCACTACGGCTGTTGCAGTCGTTGGCAGGGGATCCGGTTCCACCACCTGTGTTTGGGTCTCCGGTAACACAGACGGGGCCCTGGTGGACGGCTCAGGAACAGGGATGGGGGTGAAAGCTTGCTTAGCCTGGCTGCGGGTGACTATTCCCACCCTCTTGGCTAGCTTCACATGGTTGGCCAAGTCTTCCCCCAGCAGCATGGGGATGGGATAATTGTCATAGACTGCAAAAGTCCACATTCCTGCCCAGCCCTTGTACTGGACATGCAACTGGGCTGTAGGCAAGGTTACAGACTGTGACACGAAGGGTTGAATTGTCACTGTAGCCTCCGGGTTGATGAGTTTGGGGTCCACTAGGGATTGGTGGATAGTTGACACTTGTGCCCCAGTATCCCTCCAAGCGATAACCTTCTTTCCGCCCACTCTCAAGGTTTCCCTTCGCTCCGAGGGTATGAGAGAGGCATCTGGGTCTGGGGATCTTTGGTGTGATTGGGGTGTAATGAACTGTAATCGGTTAGGGTTCTTGGGGCAGTGAGCCTTTATATGCCCCAGTTCATTACATTTAAAACATCGCCCTGCTAAGGTATCACCGGGGCGATGTTGGTTGGTGGAGACTGGTGGGGTGGGGTGAGAAGGCGTCTGGGGTTTCCCTTGGGATGTGGGTGGGGCCTTGGGTTGTCCCCGGTGGTAAGGTTTTGTTTCGGCTTGCCCCTTCTGATATTCGCTCCAACTGCTACTAGCTTTTTTCTTTTCTGTCACCTCCACCCATTTGGCTCCAATCTCCCCCGCCTCGGTTACAGTTTTGGGCTTCCCATCTAGGATGTACCTTTCTATTTCCTCAGGAACACCCTCTAAAAACTGCTCCATTTGCAATAGGAAGGGCAACTCTTCCGTAGATTTAACATTTGCTCCTGATATCCAGGCATCCCAATTTTTCCCAATGTGGTAGGCATGTCGGGTAAATGACACATCGGGTTTCCACCTTAGGGCTCTGAACCGCCGACGGGCATGCTCAGGTGTTAGCCCCATTCTGATTCTGGCCTTGTTTTTAAAAAGTTCATAACTGTTCATGTGTTCCTTAGGCATTTCAGCCGCCACCTCTGCTAAGGGTCCACTGAGCTGCGGTCTCAGCTCTACCATGTACTGGGTTAGAGGGATGTTGTATCCAAGGCAGGCCCTTTCAAAATTTTCTAAGAAGGCCTCAGTATCATCGCCTGCCTTGTAGGTAGGGAATTTCCTGGGATGGGAAGTGGTACCTGGAGAGGAGTTGTTAGGATGGTCTGATGCACCCTGCCTAGTCCTTGCTGCTTCCAGTTCCATCTCTTTTTCTTTCAGCTCCATCTCTCTCTTGTGGGCCGCCTCTTTGGCTTTCTCTTCTCTGTCTCTCAGCTCTATCTCTCTCTTGTGGGCCGCCTCTTTGGCTTTCTCTTCTCTGTCTCTCAGCTCTATCTCTTTTTCTTTCAGCTCCATAGCTCTTTTGTGGGCCTCCTCTTTAGCTTTTTCTTTTTTGGTAGTCATTTTCCTGGTTTTCTTGTGCTGGGTCACACCTCTCTGCAGTTGACTGAAATTGGGATGTACTTAGCTCTGGCTGCTGCTGAGTTAACAGAGACTTTCTAACAAGCTACTCCCGAGGATGTAAAAAGAAAAAAAAAAACAATTCAACTTGTAAATTATCTTTACCAGTCAGTCAAAGTTTGCTCCCTTTGAACCCTTCTCTTAACAAAGGACCTCGTTAAAAAAAACTTAACACCTCTGCCTTCAGGCAAGGAGAGATAAGATATGCATCTACCTTCAGCTCTGCTTTCCAAGCAGCTAGAAGGAAAAAAAAATCTCTTACTGGCTTTGGGTTAAAACGATCTCCACCGCTGTGCCACCATGTCAAGGCTGGATCCCCACTTTGAACTTTAGGGTTCAAATGTAGG
>NW_020700320.1:0-4552 GCF_002925995.2 Terrapene triunguis | reverse complement strand
TGCTTATTTTAAACTAATCTCAAACAAAGTTAACTACCACTTGGGTTAGCATTAATACACCTTCTGTTGACTTGGATACCTTTTTAGACTGCCTTGTAAAAGTGCAGCATTAATCTGCAAGGTGTATTTTCTGTTGCATGTATTTTCCTGTTTATCTTTAGTTAATGTACAAAATATAAATATTTGCTTTGTTACATTTATAAGATCAGCTATATGAGAAATAAGGGAAGGAAGGTGGCGGAGGAGAGAAACGTGTTAGAAAATACAGGAGGGATGGTACTTATTTTTCAACCTTTGCCCAACCATTGGCAAACCAATATATTCTGTTCGTTTACTGATGAAGGATGAAATCCTGGCCCCATTGAAGTCAATGGCAAAACTTCCATTGACTTCAGCAGGGCACAGTTTCACCTCAAATGTTTAAGTTGCCCATGAGGGCCTCTGGAAGTATCAGACTAACTTGCTTGTAACAAGCTACTCCTGTTTAGAATCTAATTACAGAGCTTTTGGAATACCTTATCAGACAGTTCACTTCCATTGTTAAAATTTTCCTGGCTGATCATATTTTTCCTGTTAAGAAGTAATTTCTCTTAGTATTTCTCAGTATCACTGGGTTTAACTTTTCAAAATGCAATGTAACTTGTGAAAATTTCTAATGGTTTTTCTCCCAGCTCTCCCCAGCTTCCTTTTGAGAAGTTTGAATATAAAGCTAGCTGGGCTGCTTCTTAGGGCTTTGTTTAGTTGATCGAGGCAGTGTGTCAAAAACTGACTTGCTAAAACCAAAACAGAATGTAGCAACTTTTCATTATTCTTTAGGCAATATCTGTCTATTTTTATATACTCAATGCTGGCAGAAAAAGGAGCTAAAAACATTTAAAATTTGGAGCGACTCTTCCCATAGCCCATCTTTCTGGGAATAAACTCTCTTATGGCCCTCTCTTGCACCCCATCATCTCTAGACTTCGCCCCTTATAGAAATGTCTGTGCAAATCCCTTTCATCTTAGCTCACAGAAGAAACCAGCTCGTGAAATCAATAGAAAATATACTCGAGAGCAAAGACTGTGTTTCATGACAAGTCACAAATTCCTGGTTAAGGACCATTATAAAGCATGGAAGGTGTGGTGCTAATCTGATAATTGTGACTGGAGATGGAAGGAAATAGACAGGTATTTCCCCAAACACTAGACTATGGTGTTGAAACCAGAATAAAATGTTACCACCACATCATGTTGTTCTCTTGGTTCAGTTAGTATAATTTACCAGGCTTTGCACAGGTCTTTTTAAAATTCTGTGTCATCTGGACACTTTAATAGTGGATTTAATAGTGAATTAAAATCTGGACAAAACAATCAACTCCAGAAAACTGCAACCTGTCCACATGGTAAATGACCCATCATCAGGCCCAAATTAATATGCATACATTTCAAACATCATATGATATTAGCTGAAAATTGAGCACCATTGAGAGACACATGTAAATTCCCTAGCAATTTTCCCTTGAAATACTATATCAAGACAGACCACATGGCAACAAAGTATTACCTGAAAGCACGTGAGAAACATGCTCCTTTATACTTTGCTAGAAGGCATTTCACATTCATCAGTTCTTCATTCAAGTAAGGTAGTCTGAGGCAGTGTACAAACACTTAAATCGGATGCTCTCAGAGAACTCTTTGGTCATGAATGGCAGCTGATGATATGCTACCCACACACAATTTTTTACCAGTGTGACACCTTGATAATGGTTCCATTCATCATCACATTAAAAAATTAAGTTGTATTGTTTCTAGACAGGCCTGTTCTGAGAAGCAAAAGAAATGGATTCACTTCTATAAATATAAATAATATAATTACATAAGCCACCATCCTGGCTTTAAAGGTAGATAACATCTGTGCTGAGGTAATGCCATCAGAAATATAAAAGAAGATAATGTCATGATTAGCAACACATCTTTCCTTATTAGAGTTGTACTTACAATGAATAATGTTGTTATTGTTGTTTTTTAAAAGAGAGATGTCCATATAAGAGGGTGAAGAATTATATTAAGGAAGGGAGGTTTTGTGTTTATAGCAGCGAAATAGGCTTCAGGAGATCTGAGATCTATTCTCCGCTCTATCACAAACTTTCTGACACCTTGCCTAAGTCTCATAACTTCTCTTTGTCTAAGTTTCTCCCCTGTAAAATGGGAACACTACTACCTACCTCTTGGTGGTTGTAGTGGAATGTGTTGGGTTCTTTAAGAGTAATTGCTGCTAGCCCAGATGATACTAGGGCATACCCCTTCAAAGAAGACCAAGCTGGGAGATGTAGTACCAGAGGAGTCATGTGATTGCCAGGACTATATAAGATGAAGCATGCTACTTAGGGAGAGTCCAGACACAAACAATGCCTGCAAGAAATTATTTTCTCGCCACCTTCTATTCCCTCTAGACAGGCTTCCTCCAAATCCTTTCTCCACCTGAGCTCTCCCTAAATGAACCCCAAAGGCTTTTTTCCTAGATGGTCCTGGCAATCGCATGAGCCCGCTTTGACTACGCCTTCCAACAATCTCTCCTATGAACTACATCTCCCCAATGCTCTTCCTTGAAGGCTTGAGTCCCAGTAGCATCTGGGCTAGTGGTGTCCACTTTTAAAGAGCACAGCACACTTTGCTACAGTGGTATTGTGATTATGTTATGAGATAATCTGAAGGCAAGTGCAACAGAGATGCAGTTTTTTAAAATTTATTATGAGGTGGCTAGCTAATAGATGGAAGCATTGTATCAACAATTCAACTGAAAACAGAACTTGTGTATATACTGTAAATATATGAATCTCAGTTCTGGATATAAATATGTTTCATTTTTATACATACACAAGTCTTTTCTGATACCCATCAACACAGAAAGGGTACTGAAAAATTGATTGCTGTGCTGGTGTACGTGTACTCAACCAGTTGTGCAATCTACAGAGCAAAGCCCAATCAAGTGTATAAGAGTAGAACTAAGTCTTAAATCTGTTGTTTATCATGTGCATCTGCTGGCTAGCTTTGTGAAAGTGGAACACACAACACTGTAAGCCTTACATAAAGAGTGTTGCTTGTTCTTTGTTTTTTGGTTGGATTGCTAGATGGCAGAGTGGAGCTTTTAAAATACATTTTATAAAAAGAAAACCTGATTTACTGAATTTTAACTTTTTTTTGTTAAGAAATAATTGAAGCTCATTATGTAGTATTCATCACCACTGTAAAACATGTTGATTGTATGCTTTTTTTAAAGATGAGCAAAATATAGATTACACAGAAACTGTGTAAAAGGGCTAAGGGCTCTGTGCTAAAGGGCTTTTCCCTAAAGCAGTGATGAGTTCCATGATGTGCGAATGGACCAACATTATTTAGGAGGTCCTTACTATCTCTAGTTTCTATGATTCTAGGACTAATTTGCTAACCTGTGTTTGTGATGTGATTATATCTGAGTTTTCTTTGTGTAACACACACACACTATGTTTGTTGGAGCCACAGTTGATTCTTGCCCGTCCCACTCACCACTTGGTTTTACCCTGCGTGTACCAAAAAATGCAGATGAGAACAAGATGTGTTCAGTGGGCCTGATTATCTTTCTTCGCCCCTGAAATCATTGGGTGTTTTGTCATTGACATTAATAGGAGTAGGGGCAGGCCCAGTTATCTGACTGTGGGAAATGTGGAATCCATGTGATTTTGGCATATGTTCTTGTTACTGCCTTAATTATACATTTTGGTGTAACTAATGAATGGGAATTATATTTTGGAAATTTTTTGACTACAGATATCAGAAATATGTACATTTAAATGTCATGCTTCTACGGTTCTTTGCCTAGAGATATATCTTTACAGAAATATGTGCACTTAAAATCTGCTTTCCATGAGCATTTTTTTCCGTAAAGTTTGATTGCGTGAATGTTCATGAAAGTGAATACAAAAGTGGGACCATAGGGAATTCATCTTGACATACAATTAAAAATTTGTGGGACATGTTTTGTGGAATTTGTCGAGCTCTTTTATCAATACTGTGGTGGTGTAGTTTTTCCCTCTCAAAGAAGAAGTCCAAGGTTTTTAAAAAATCAACAGTTGTATTGATGGATGTATTATAAACACACAACTGTCTGTAAAGAGCTTCTCTATAATGTCCACCACCAGAGTATTTAAGCTTTTTCCCAGGAAAATTTCAATCCCTAAAGGACTTCAAGGAATAAATATTGAACAACAAATACCTGTGGAAACTTCTGAGGGGTGAAAAAGTTAGATTGTTCTGACCTTAGTTGCATGTAACAACCATTTTCTGTGACAGGGAGAAATGATATCTCTTTCATCTCTTTCCCTCTTATTTGCATTCTTCTGGCCAGGGCCGGCTCCAGGCACCAGCGTAGGAAGCAGGTGCTTGGGGCGGCCAATTCAAAGGGGTGGCACTCCGTCCGGTACCGGGGCAGCACGTCCGGGTCTTTGGCAGCAATTTTGGCGGCAGGTCCCTCATTCCCTCTCTTCCTCTTTGAGCTGCTGCCGAATTGCCGCCGAAGAGGAAGAGGGGGGCACCC
>NW_020700319.1:0-9487 GCF_002925995.2 Terrapene triunguis | reverse complement strand
TGCTTATTTTAAACTAATCTCAAACAAAGTTAACTACCACTTGGGTTGGCATTAATACACCTTCTGTTGACCTGGATACCTTTTTAAACTGCCTTGTAAAAGTGCAGCATTAATCCGCAAGGTGTATTTTCTGTTGCATGTATTTTCCTGTTTATCTTTAGTTAATGTACAAAATATAAATATTTGCTCTGTTACATTTATAAGATCAGCTATATGAGAAATAAGGGAAGGAAGGTGGCGGAGGAGAGAAACGTGTTAGAAAATACAGGAGGGGTGGTACTTATTTTTCAACCTTTGCCCAACCATTGGCAAACCAATATATTCTGTTTGTTTACTGATGAAGGATGAAATCCTGGCCTCATTGAAGTCAATGGCAAAACTTCCATTGACTTCAGCAGGGCACAGTTTCACCTCAAATGTTTAAGTTGCCCATGAGGGCCTCTGGAAGTATCAGACTAACTTGGTTGTAACAAGCTACTCCTGTTTAGAATCTAATTACAGAGCTTTTGGAATACCTTATCAGACAGTTCACTTCCATTGCTAAAATTTTCCTGGCTGATCATATTTTTCCTGTTAAGAAGTAATTTCTCTTAGTATTTCTCAGTATCACTGGGTTTAACTTTTCAAAATGCAATGTAACTTGTGAAAATTTCTAATGGTTTTTCTCCCAGCTCTCCCCAGCTTCCTTTTGAGAAGTTTGAATATAAAGCTAGCTGGGCTGCTTCTTAGGGCTTTGTTTAGTTGATCGAGGCACTGTGTCAAAAACTGACTTGCTAAAACCAAAACAGAATGTAGCAACTTTTCATTATTCTTTAGGCAATATCTGTCTATTTTTATATACTCAATGCTGGCAGAAAAAGGAGCTAAAAACATTTAAAATTTGGAGTGACTCTTCCCATAGCCCATCTTTCTGGGAATAAACTCTTATGGCCCTCTCTTGCACCCCATCATCTCTAGACTTCGCCCCTTATAGAAATGTCTGTGCAAATCCCTTTCATCTTAGCTCACAGAAGAAACCAGCTCATGAAATCAATAGAAAATATACTCAAGAGCAAAGACTGTGTTTCATGACAAGTCACAAATTCCTGGTTAAGGACCATTATAAAGCATGGAAGGTGTGGTGCTAATCTGATAATTGTGACTGGAGATGGAAGGAAATAGACAGGTATTTCCCCAAACACTAGACTATGGTGTTGAAACCAGAATAAAATGTTACCACTACATCATGTTGTTCTCTTGGTTCAGTTAGTATAATTTACCAGGCTTTGCACAGGTCTTTTTAAAATTCTGTGTCATCTGGACACTTTAATAGTGGATTTAATAGTGAATTAAAATCTGGACAAAACAATCAACTCCAGAAAACTGCGACCTGTCCACATGGTAAATGACCCATCATCAGGCCCAAATTAATATTCATACACTTCAAACATCATATGATATTAGCTGAAAATTGAGCACCATTGAGACACGTGTAAATTCCCTAGCAATTTCCCCTTGAAATACTATATCAAGACAGACCACATGGCAACAAAGTATTACCTGAAAGCATGTGAGAAACATGCTCCTTTATACTTTGCTAGAAGGCATTTCACATTCATCAGTTCTTCATGCAAGTAAGGTAGTCTGAGGCAGAGTACAAACACTTAATCGGATGCTGTCAGAGAACTCTTTGGTCATGAATGGCAGCTGATGAAATGCTACCCACACACAATTTTTTACCAGTGTGACACCTTGATAATGGTTCCATTCATCATCACATTAAAAAATTAAGTTGTATTGTTTCTAGACAGGCCTGTTCTGAGAAGCAAAAGAAATGGATTCACTTCTATAAATATAAATAATATAATTACATAAGCCACCATCCTGGCTTTAAAGGTAGATAATATCTGTGCTGAGGTAATGCCATCAGAAATATAAAAGAAGATAATGTCATGATTAGCAACACATCTTTCCTTATTAGAGTTGTACTTACAATGAATAATGTTGTTGTTGTTTTTTAAAAGAGAGATGTCCATATAAGAGGGTGAAGAATTATATTAAGGAAGGGAGATTTTGTGTTTATAGCAGAGAAATAGGCTTCAGGAGATCTGAGATCTATTCTCCGCTCTATCACAAACTTTCTGACACCTTGCCTAAGTCTCATAACTTCTCTTTGTCTAAGTTTCTCCCCTGTAAAATGGGAACACTAATACCTACCTCTTGGTGGTTGTAGTGGAATGTGTTGGGTTCTTTAAGAGTAATTGCTGCTAGCCCAGATGATACTAGGGCATACGCCTTCAAAGAAGACCAAGCTGGGAGATGTAGTACCAGAGGAGTCATGTGATTGCCAGGACTATATAAGATGAAGCATGCTACTTAGGGAGAGTCCAGACACAAACAATGCCTGCAAGAAATTATTTCCTCGCCACCTTCTATTCCCTCTAGACAGGCTTCCTCCAAATCCTTCCTCCACCCGAACTCTCCCTAAATGAACCCGAAAGGCTTTTTTCCTAGATGGTCCTGGCAATCGCATGAGCCCTCTTTGACTACGCCTTCCAACAATCTCTCCTATGAACTACATCTCCCCAATGCTCTTCCTTGAAGGCTTGAGTCCCAGTAGCATCTGGGCTAGTGGTGTCCACTTTTAAAGAGCACAGCACACTTTGCTACAGTGGTATTGTGATTATGTTATGAGATAATCTGAAGGCAAGTGCAACAGAGATGCAGTTTTTTAAAATGTATTATGAGGTGGCTAGCTAATAGATGGAAGCATTGTATCAACAATTCAACTCAAAACAGAACTTGTGTATATACTGTAAATATATAAATCTCAGTTCTGGATATAAATATGTTTCATTTTTATACATACACAAGTCTTTTCTGATACCCATCAACACAGAAAGGGTACTGAAAAATTGATTGCTGTGCTGGTGTACGTGTACTCAACCAGTTGTGCAATCTACAGAGCAAAGCCCAATCAAGTGTATAAGAGTAGAACTAAGGGTATGTCTACACTACGAGAGTAGTTCGATTTTAGTTAAATCGAATATGTGCAATCGATATTAGAAAGTCGAACGTGTGTGTCTACACTAAGGACAGTAATTCGACTTTGTCAGTCCACACTACCAGGGAAAGCGTCGACATTGGAAGCAGTGCACTGTGGGCAGCTATCCCACAGTTCCCGCAGTCCCCGCTGCCCAGTGGAATTCTGGGTCGAGCCCCCAATGGCTTCTGGGTAAAAAATTGTGGCGAGGGTGCTTTTGGGTAACTGTCGTCATCCGTCAGTCACTACCGCCCTCCCTCCCTCCCTGAAAGCGCCGGCGGGAAATCAGTTCGCGCACTTTTTGATCAGTGACAGCGCGGACGCCACAGCACTGCGATCATGGATCCCGCTGCGACCATCGCTGCAGTTGTGGCCGTTCTCAACGCCTCGCACCTTATCATACACCTTTCCCAGAGGCAGATGCAGAGAAATCAGGCGAGGAGGCTACGGCACCGCCGTGAGGGCCTGAAGTCGGAGAGTAGCACAGAGCTGTCAGAAACCACGAGCCCCAGCGCCCAGGACATCACGGTGGCAATGGGGCATGTGGATTTTGTTGAACGGCGATTCTGGGCCCGGGAAACAAGCACGGACTGGTGGGACCGCATAGTGCTTCAGGTCTGGGATGAATCCCAGTGGCTGCGAAACTTTCGCATGCGGAAGGGGACTTTCCTGGAACTTTGTGAGTTGCTGTCCCCTGCCCTGAAGCGCAAGGACACCCGCATGCGAGCAGCCCTGACTGTCCAGAAGCGAGTGGCCATAGCCCTCTGGAAGCTTGCAACGCCGGACAGCTACCGGTCAGTCGCGAACCACTTTGGCGTGGGCAAATCTACCGTGGGGGTTGTTGTCATGCAAGTAGCCAAGGCAATCGTCAAGGTACTGCTGTCAAAGGTAGTGACCCTGGGAAACGCGCAGGCCATCATAGATGGCTTCGCTGCGATGGGATTCCCAAACTGCGGTGGGGCTATAGATGGGACTCACATCCCTATCCTGGGACCGGGCCACCAGGCCAGCCAGTACATCAATAGAAAGGGGTACTTTTCAATGGTGCTGCAAGCACTGGTGGACCATCGGGGACGGTTTACAAACATCTACGTCGGATGGCCGGGCAAGGTTCATGACGCTCGCGTGTTCAGGAACTCTGGTCTGTTTAGACGGCTGCAGGAAGGTATTTACTTCCCAGACCACAAAATAACTCTTGGGGATGTGGAGATGCCTACAGTGATCCTCGGGGACCCAGCCTACCCGCTAATGCCCTGGCTCATGAAGCCCTATACTGGCGCCCTGGACACAGAAAAAGAACTGTTCAACTACCGGCTGAGCAAGTGCAGAATGGTGGTGGAGTGTGCTTTTGGCCGTCTCAAGGGGAGATGGAGAAGCTTACTCACTCGCTGTGATCTCAGCGAAACCAATATCCCCATCGTTATTGCAGCTTGCTGTGTGCTCCACAATCTCTGTGAGAGCAAGGGGGAGACCTTTATGGCGGGGTGGGAGGTTGAGGCAAATAGCCTGGCTGCTGATTACGCCCAGCCAGACAGCCGGGCGATTAGAAGAGCCCAGCGGGACGCGCTGTGCATCCGGGAGGCTTTGAAAGCCAGTTTCAAGGCTGAGCAGGGTACCCAGTGACTTTTAAGTTTGTGGACACAGAAGCTGAACTTGCCCCCGTTTCTTTACCCAGTTGCCGTCGACTATCCTCTCCAATCACATACCCCCTTCACCCCCTTCCCAAAAAATAAAATCTGTTCTGTTTTGTTAATGGACACCGTTGTCTTTATTACTGTTTTCGCGGGAATGTTTTAAACCTGGGACGCAGACTGTGGCGGGGGGCGGGTTTAGTGTTGTGATGCAAATGATGCTTCTAAACTCCAGGAATGACAGGCTCCGCGGTGGTGGACTGGTTGTTTCAACGGAGCCTGCCAGCCCTCCTGGCCGGGACTGCGTGTATGTGTCGGCTATGTGACTGTCTTGCAGGGGGAGGAGGGTTACAGATCCCCTGCTGCGCGGCTCTGTGATGCAGGGTAAGGACCGCTGCATAAGATCTGTAACTGCCCTCCCCCGCCACCAAGTCACAGAGCAACACCACCGCCCCCACCACACAGAACATGAAAACCACCTCCCAGACTGACCAGGATAACTAGTCACTGCACTGTATATGTGCCCTGCTGCTGCACCTGCCCCCTGCTAAAGGTGACTGTCCTGTCCAATGACCAAGCCCCTTCCCCCCCCTTCAGACAGACTCCCCTCCAAAAGAAGAGGATGGAAACAGAAATGAACAGAAACGTATTCTTTATTAACAACCGCACATGGAACGGGGGGGTGAAACTTGGACGGGGTCTTGTGTGAGGCGGGTAGGAAAGGACTTTTCAAATTTTGGGGAATGAGAGCCTTCTAGTGGTAGAGCAGTCCGCAGGGGTGGAGTGAAATTTTTCACGGCCCCTTCCACCCCTCCGTGTTTGGACTTTGGGTGAGGGGGGTATGGGACTTGGTGGCGGGGCAGGGCAGTTACAGAGAGACTGCAGCGGGGCTCTCTCCTCCTGCCTCCGGTCCTGCAGAACATCCACAAGGCGGCGGAGCGTGTCCGTTTGCTCCCTCATTAGTCCAAGCAGCGTTTGAGTAGCCTGCCTGTCCTCCTGTCGCCACCTCTCCTCCCGTTCAATGTTTGCCCGGTGCATTTGGGACAAGTTCTCCCTCCACTGTGTCTGCTGGGCTGCCTGTGCTCGGGAGCATGCCATTAGTTCAGCAAACATGTCTTCCCGTGTCCTCTTCTTCCTCCTCCTAATGTGCGCTAGCCTCTGGGCAGATGTGGCTGTGGGAATTGGAAAAAGGGAGTGAATTCCTGAGACAGAGCAATGTATCTGTGAACAGAGAACATAGTCTTTCTCTGTGAACAAGACCATGCAGAGCACCTATCACACGCGCACTGAGGACAAGGTCGAATTTTCGGCCCTCGCCTACAGTGCCTGCGGTCTTGCTGTGGCGAGCTGAGGAGCAGGGCTGGACACCGGACTTTGTCTAGCTGGCAAACATGGTAAGCCGTAGACTTGTGGCCGCTTAAAACTTTAAGAGTGGCACTGGCCTCCTTTCACATAGAAAGCAATGCGAGTCTCTGCTGGCAGCAATCCTGCAAGCATGAACTCTGGCCCTGTCCCACCCCCTCGCGGCTGTAAACCGCGTGGCTGTAAACCGGCGGTTGCAGTTCTGTAAAGGGACGGGCAAGCAGTCCCAATACTAACTTTCCCCTACCTAATTCACAGCAGGGAGTCATGCCAGACATCACCCTCCTGAAGGTCTCGGAGAGCCAGAAGGAGAAGATGCTCCGGGACAGCCTGCAGAAACCAGGTCCATTTGCTGCAATGCTCTGCAAGGCCATGATCCCCGAGTACCTGCTGGCGTTGTGGCAGGGAAACGTGTCCTACCACGGGGGGCCTAATAAGCTCTCCCTGCCCAGGAACCTGCTCATGAGGCTGGAAAAACACCTGCAGGAGACCTATGAGGAGTTCTCCCTGGAGGATGTCGCCTCTATCCCCGGTTACATTGACCAGTTCTTGGCTTAGGTGCCCTTGGAGGGACAAATGACTGCAGGGTTTTGGGCACTATAATCATGAAGCGAACATTGTGAAATTTTTTGAAAATGGTTCGGACTACATATTGAGGCGCCCAAAGACAGACTAATCATGATACACTTTGCACAGATTCCCCTTTTGTTTGACTTTCCTGTTTACATGTTTTGAAGCACTTTACCCACTGTTAATATTTTAAATCTTCCTGTTTTGTTGTAAATAAATGTTTACATGTTTGAAAGCACTTTAGCTACTGTTAATATTTTAAATATGCCAGTTATGTTGTAAATAAATGTTTAGATATTTAAAACACTTACTGCTTGATCCTTCCCCTGAATCTGTGTCTGGGGTAACGGCGGGGGACGGTTGGTAGGGGATCTCTGTCAGGGTGATGAAGAGCTCCTGGCTGTCGGGGAAATCAGCGGTGCCAGCGCTGTCGACTGCCTCGTCCTCCTCATCTCCTTCTTCATCTTCCCCGTCCGCTAACATGTCGGAGGAACCGGCCGCGGACAATATCCCATCCTCAGAGTCCACGGTCAGGGGTGGGGTAGTGGTGGCGGCCGCACCTAGGATGGAATGCAGTGCCTCGTAGAAACGGGATGTGTGGGGCTGGGATCCAGAGCGTCCGTTTGCCTCTTTGGTCTTCTGGTAGCCTTGTCTCAGCTCCTTGATTTTCTCGCGGCACTGCGTTGCATCCCGGCTGTAGCCTCTCTCTGCCATGGCTTTAGAGATCTTCTCATAGGTCTTTGCATTCCGTCTTTTGGAGCGCAGCTCGGCAAGCACGGACTCATCTCCCCACACAGCGATGAGATCCAAGACTTCCCGATCCGTCCATGCTGGGGCCCTCTTTCTATTGGATTGCACGGCCATCTCTGCTGGAGAGCTCTGCATCGTTGCCACTGCTGCTGAGCTCGCCACGGTGTCCAAACAGAAACTGCGCTTCAAACTGCCCAGACAGGAAAAGGAATTCAAATTTTCCCGGGGTGTGGCTGGTCAGAGCATCCGAGCTCGGACTGCTGTCCAGAGCGTCAACAGAGTGGTGCACTGTGGGATAGCTCCCGGAGCTATTACCGTCGATTTCCATCCACACCTAGCCTAATTCGATATGGCCATTTCGAATTTAGCGCTACTCCTCTCGTTGTGGAGGATTACAGAAATCGATTTAAGGAGGGCTCTATGTCGAACTAAATGGCTTCGTGG
Source organism: Terrapene triunguis (assembly GCF_002925995.2). NCBI lineage: Eukaryota > Metazoa > Chordata > Testudines > Emydidae > Terrapene > Terrapene triunguis. The sequence goes on along the minus strand of NW_020700319.1, from coordinate 1,708 downwards.
TGTGGACGGGTGCAGGGTTAATTCGATATAACGGCGCTAAATTCGACATAAAAGCCTAGTGTAGACCAGGCCTAAGTCTTAAATCTGTTATTTATCATGTGCATCTGCTGGCTAGCTTTGTGAAAGTGGAACACACAACACTGTAAGCCTTACATAAAGAGTGTCGCTTGTTCTTTGTTTTTTGGTTGGATTGCTAGATGGTAGAGTGGAGCTTTTAAAATACATTTTATAAAAAAAAAAACCTGATTTACTGAATTTTAACTTTTTTTGTTAAGAAATAATTGAAGCTCATTCTGTAGTATTCATCACCACAGTAAAACATGTTGATTGTATGCTTTTCAGAAATGGATTCTATCATAATTTTAAAGATGAGCAAAATATAGATTACACAGAAACTGTGTAAAAGGGCTAAGGGCTCTGTGCTAAAGGGCTTTTCCCTAAAGCAGTGATGAGTTCCATGATGTGCCAATGGACCAACATTATTTAGGAGGTCCTTACTATCTCTAGTTTCTATGATTCTAGGACTAATTTGCTAACCTGTGTTTGTGATGTGATTATATCTGAATTTTCTTTGTGTAACACACACACATTATGTTTGTTGGAGCCACAGTTGATTCTTGCCCGTCCCACTCACCACTTGGTTTTACCCTGCATGTACCAAAAAATGCAGATGAGAACAAGATGTGTTCAGTGGGCCTGATTATCTTTCTTCGCCCCTGAAATCATTGGGTGTTTTGTCATTGACATTAATAGGAGTAGGGGCAGGCCCAGTTATCTGACTGTGGGGAATGTGGAATCCATGTGATTTGGGCATATGTTCTTGTTACTGCCTTAATTATACATTTTGGTGTAACTAATGAATGGGAATTATATTTTGGAAATTTTTTGACTACAGATATCTGAAATATGTACATTTAAATGTCATGCTTCTAGGGTTCTTTGCCTAGAGATATATCTTTACAGAAATATGTGCACTTAAAATCTGCTTTCCATGAGCATTTTTTTCTGTAAAGTTTGATTGCGTGAATGTTCATGAAAGTGAATACAAAAGTGGGATCATAGGGAATTCATCTTGACATCCAATTAAAAATTTGTGGGACATGTTTTGTGGAATTTGTCGAGCTCTTTTATCAATACTGTGGTGGTGTAGTTTTTCCCTCTCAAAGAAGAAGTCCAAGGTTTTTAAAAAATCAACAGTTGTATTGATGGATGTATTATAAACACACAACTGTCTGTAAAGAGCTTCTCTATAATGTCCACCACCAGAGTATTTAAGCTTTTTCCCAGGAAAATTTCAATCCCTAAAGGACTTCAAGGAATAAATATTGAACAACAAATACCTGTGGAAACTTCTGAGGGGTGAAAAAGTTAGATTGTTCTGACCTTAGTTGCATGTAAACAACCATTTTCTGTGGCAGGGAGAAATGATCTCTCTTTCATCTCTTTCCCTCTTATTTGCATTCTTCTGGCCAGGGCCGGCTCCAGGCACCAGCGTAGGAAGCAGTGCTTGGGGCGGCCAATTCAAAGGGGTGGCACTCTGTCCGGTATCGGGGCAGCACGTCCGGGTCTTCGGCAGCAATTTGGCGGCAGGTCCCTCATTCCCTCTCTTCCTCTTTGAGCTGCTGCCGAATTGCCGCCGAAGAGGAAGAGAGGGGGCACCCGCCGCTGAACTGCCGCCGAAGAAGCGGTGCGATTGAGCTGCCGCCGA
>NW_020700318.1:0-5215 GCF_002925995.2 Terrapene triunguis | reverse complement strand
GTCTCTGTACACAGAGAGCTGTTACCCTTCCCTTTATAGTTATGACACGCCCCCCAAATCACAGATAGTGTTGGACGTTCGGTTCCACACTGGCTGTGATTTCTTCCTGGAGTTCTAGGAGAAAACAGAGTTAATAAGACACATGTACCTTTAGACATACTACTGATTATATAAAAACTAACAATATGTTTCATTTCAAGAACAATTGTTAACCAGTTAACTCTGGGAAACTTTCCCGGGAGAGTGCATCAGCCACTTTGTTAGAAGCTCCCGAAATGTGTTGTATTTCAAAATCAAAATCTTGGAGAGCTAAACTCCATCGAAGAAGTTTTTTGTTATTTCCCTTGGCGGTATGAAGCCACTGTAGCGCAGCATGGTCTGTTTGTAGTTGGAAACGCCGTCCCCAAACATATGGGCGTAGCTTTTCCAGCGCGTACACAATGGCGTAGCATTCTTTTTCGCTGATTGACCAGTGGCTTTCCCTCTCAGACAGTTTTTTGCTGAGAAACACGACAGGATGGAATTCTTGATCCGGTCCTTCCTGCATTAAAACTGCTCCCACGCCTCGCTCGGACGCATCTGTGGTTACTAGGAACGGTTTGTCAAAGTCTGGGGCCCTTAGCACAGGGTCAGACATGAGTGTTGCCTTAAGCTGGTTAAAGGCCTTTTGACACTTATCAGTCCACTGAACTGCATTTGGCTGTTTCTTTCTGGTTAGGTCTGTCAGCGGGGCGGCGATTTGGCTGTAGTGTGGTACAAATCGCCTATAATATCCGGCCAAGCCTAAGAAGGATTGGACCTGTTTCTTTGACTTTGGAACCGGCCACTTTTGGATAGCATCCACTTTGGCCTGTAGGGGATTTATAGTTCCTTGACCCACCTGGTGTCCCAGGTACGTCACTCTGTTTTGGCCTATTTGACACTTTTTAGCCTTAACAGTTAGTCCTGCCTGTCGGATGCGCTCGAAGACTTTTCCCAGGTGCTCCAGGTGCTCTGTCCATGAATCAGAAAAAATGGCCACATCATCGAGGTAGGCAACTGCAGATTCTCCCAATCCCGCTAGGAGACCATCTACAAGTCTTTGGAAGGTGGCGGGTGCATTTCGCAACCCGAAAGGGAGTACATTGAATTCGTACACCCCTGCCTGGGTGACGAAGGCTGACCTTTCCTTAGCGGGTTCATCTAGTGGTACTTGCCAGTACCCTTTGGTTAAGTCTAAAGTAGAGATGAATTGGGCATGTCCCAATTTTTCCAATAGCTCATCTGTGCGTGGCATTGGATAGTTGTCAGGACGAGTTACAGCATTTAGCTTACGGTAGTCCACGCAAAAGCGTATTTCCCCATCTGGTTTGGGAACTAGAACCACTGGAGATGCCCATGCACTGTTAGAGGGGCGGATTATACCCATCTGTAGCATGTCCTGGATCTCCCTTTGTATAGCAGCTTGGGCATGAGGTGACTCCCGGTAGGATGGGGTTCTAATTGGGTGAGCATTACCTGTGTCAATGGAGTGGTATGCCCGTTCGGTCCGTCCTGGAGTGGCTGAGAAAATCGGTGCAAAGCTTGTGCACAGCTCCTTGATCTGCTGTCGCTGCAGACGTCCCAGGGTCGTGGAGAGGTTCACCTCTTCCACGCCACCATTCCTTTTTCCTTCGTAGTAGACACCTGCCGGCCACTCCGCGTCATCTGTTTCCTGGGCTGTAAACTGGCAAACGTTTAATTCTCTGGAATAAAAGGGCTTAAGAGAATTAACATGGTATACCTTAGGCTTTATGTTGGAGGTGGGGGAGGCTATGAGATAGTTAACAGCTCCTAGGCGCTCCTGGACCGTGAATGGTCCTTCCCACGACGCTTCCATTTTATGGGCCTGGAGCGCCTTTAAGACCATGACTTGGTCTCCTACTTTGAAGGACCGTTCTCTGGAATGTTTATCATACCAGGCCTTTTGCTCTTCCTGAGCATCCTTTAGGTTTTCTTTAGCAAGGGCTAAAGAGTGTCGGAGGGTGTTTTGTAGGTTGCTTACAAAGTCTAGAATGTTAGTTCCTGGAGAAGGCGTAAACCCCTCCCATTGCTGCTTCACCAACTGTAATGGCCCCTTAACCTCGCGGCCATACACAAGTTCAAATGGTGAAAACCCTAAACTGGGATGTGGTACAGCCCTGTAGGCAAAAAGCAACTGCTGCAACACTAGGTCCCAATCATTGGAGTGTTCATTTATGAATTTACGTATCATGGCCCCCAAAGTTCCATTAAACCTCTCCACCAGACCATTGGTTTGATGGTGATGAGGGGTGGCAACCAAGTGATTCACCCCATGAGCTTCCCACAGGTTTTTCATGTTCCCTGCCAGGAAATTAGTTCCCGAATCTGTAAGGATGTCGGAGGGCCACCCTACCCTGGCAAAAATGTCTGCTAATGCCTGGCACACACTTTTAGCCTTGGTGTTGCTTAAGGGTACAGCTTCCGGCCATCGGGTAGCAAAATCCATGAAAGTCAGTACGTACTGCTTTCCTCTGGGTGTCTTCTTTGGGAAAGGACCCAGAATATCCACAGCTACTCGCTGAAATGGGACCTCAATTATGGGTAGTGGCTGGAGAGGGGCTTTAACCTGGTCTTGGGGCTTTCCCACTCGTTGGCACACCTCACAAGACCGGACATAATTAGCAACGTCCTTGCCCATTCCCTCCCAGTGGAAGGACTTCCCCAACCGGTCTTTGGTTCTGTTCACCCCAGAATGGCCACTGGGATGATCATGGGCTAAGCTCAAGAGCTTTACCCGATACTTAGTGGGAACTACCAACTGTCTTTGAGGATGCCAGTCTTCCTGGTGCCCACCAGAAAGAGTCTCCTTGTATAAAAGTCCTTTTTCTACAACAAACCAGGATCGGTTAGAAGAGCTGAGAGGCGGTGGGGTGCTCCGCGCCGCCGCCCAAGCTTTCTGGAGGCTGTCATCTGCTTCCTGCTCGGCCTGGAACTGTTCCCTTGATGCTGGAGACATCAGTTTCTCCTTGGACTGTGGACTGGGGCTTGGTCCCTCTGGAAGCGATGCAGGTGCTGGGACTGTTTCCATTGACTGTGAACCGCTGTCCGCTGGTGCACTATGTGGTATTTCAGGCTCTGGCTGAGCCTCTTGGGTAGGGTTATCTGCTACTTCCGCCAGTTCAGGCTCGCTGGTGCCCTCTGGCATTGGAGTTGTAGATGGGTTTGCAAGCGCTGGACTCAGTGCTGGCAATGGTTCTGGTGCTGGTTGCGTTGCCAGTTCCGGTTCTGGGACTGGCTTTGGCTGGGTCTCTGGGATTGGATCCACTACGGCTGTTGCAGTCGTTGGCAGGGGATCCGGTTCCACCACCTGTGTTTGGGTCTCCGGTAACACCGACGGGGCTCTGGTGGACGGCTCAGGAACAGGGATGGGGGTGAAAGCTTGCTTAGCCTGGCTGCGGGTGACTATTCCCACCCTCTTGGCTAGCTTCACATGGTTGGCCAAGTCTTCCCCCAGCAGCATGGGGATGGGATAATTGTCATATACTGCAAAAGTCCACATTCCTGCCCAGCCCTTGTACTGGACATGCAACTGGGCTGTAGGCAAGGTTACAGACTGTGACACGAAGGGTTGAATTGTCACTGTAGCCTCCGGGTTGATGAGTTTGGGGTCCACTAGGGATTGGTGGATAGTTGACACTTGTGCCCCAGTATCCCTCCAAGCGATAACCTTCTTTCCGCCCACTCTCAAGGTTTCCCTTCGCTCCGAGGGTATGAGAGAGGCATCTGGGTCTGGGGATCTTTGGTGTGACTGGGGTGTAATGAACTGTAATCGGTTGGGGTTCTTGGGGCAGTGAGCCTTTATATGCCCCAGTTCATTACATTTAAAACATCGCCCTGCTAAGGTATCACCGGGGCGATGTTGGTTGGTGGAGACTGGTGGGGTGGGGTGAGAAGGCGTCTGGGGTTTCCCTTGGGATGTGGGTGGGGCCTTGGGTTGTCCCCGGTGATAAGGTTTTGTTTCGGCTTGCCCCTTCTGATATTCGCTCCAACTGCTACTAGCTTTTTTCTTTTCTGTCACCTCCACCCATTTGGCTCCAATCTCCCCCGCCTCGGTTACAGTTTTGGGCTTCCCATCTAGGATGTACCTTTCTATTTCCTCAGGAACACCCTCTAAAAACTGCTCCATTTGCAATAGGAAGGGCAACTCTTCCGTAGATTTAACATTTGCTCCTGCTATCCAGGCATCCCAATTTTTTCCAATGTGGTAGGCATGCCGGGTAAATGACACATCTGGTTTCCACCTTAGGGCTCTGAACCGCCGACGGGCATGCTCAGGTGTTAGCCCCATTCTGATTCTGGCCTTGTTTTTAAAAAGTTCATAACTGTTCATGTGTTCCTTAGGCATTTCAGCCGCCACCTCTGCTAAGGGTCCACTGAGCTGCGGTCTCAGCTCTACCATGTACTGGGTTAGAGGGATGTTGTATCCAAGGCAGGCCCTTTCAAAATTTTCTAAGAAGGCCTCAGTATCATCGCCTGCCTTGTAGGTGGGGAATTTCCTGGGATGGGAAGTGGTACCTGGAGAGGAGTTGTTAGGATGGTCTGCTGCATTCTGCCTAGTCCTTGCTGCTTCCAGTTCCATCTCTCTCTTGTGGGCCTCCTGTTTGGCTTTTTCTTCTCTTTCATGGGCCTCCTGTTTGGCTTTTTCTTCTCTTTCATGCTGCTCTGCCTCGAGTTTTTTAATTTCAAGCAGTCTCTGATGTTTTCTCTCGTTTTCTTCTGCTTCTAGTCTGGCCAGTTCTATTTTTTTAGTTAGTTCTTTGGCAGTCATTTTCCTGTTTTCTTGTGCTGGGTCACACCCTCTGCAGTTGACTGAGACTGGGATGTGTACTTAGCTCTGGCTGCTGCTGAGTTAACAGAGACTTTCTAACAAGCTACTCCCGAGGATGTAAAAAGAAAAAAAAAAACAATTCAACTTGTAAATTGCCTTTACCAGTTAGTCAAAGTTTGCTCCCTTTGAACCCTTCTCTTAACAAAGGACCTCGTTAAAAAAACTTAACACCTCTGCCTTCAGGCAAGGAGAGATAAGATATGCATCTACCTTCAGCTCTGCTCTCCAAGCAGCTAGAAGGAAAAAAAAATCTCTTACTGGCTTTTGGGTTAAAACGATCTCCACCGCTATGCCACCATGTCAAGGCTGGATCCCCACTTTGAACCTTAGGGTACAAATGTAGGG
>NW_020700317.1:0-1282 GCF_002925995.2 Terrapene triunguis | reverse complement strand
TGACACTATAACCATGGTATTTTATAACTCTTCAGCTGGTACCAGCTCTTCTGATGTTCTGGTTCAGAGCCTGAAAGATAAAAGCTTGGAAACAAATTAGCACAGTGCTTCCACCATGGCAGAACCTGCTTAGTTTCTGCCACAGTGTGTTTGGTACTTGGGGCTGCATAAATGCTAATTAAATGATGCATTTCTTGTGAGTGTAAATCCTCCCTTTCTCTCAGTAAAAGGGCGTTAACACTTCATCTAGAAAAAAAATTTATGTTTTAAAATCTCTAGCCATTTTGCCATAGCCTGGAGATCTGAGGCAGAAGCAGGCACTGTTGTTAACTGTTTCAATGGCATTTTGGCCCTGGGAGGAGGAATTTACCCAAATATTTTAAATATCCCCCTTCCCAATCTCCAGAGGGGTCCCAAAGGTCTGCCCCCTTCTGGGGTCTCAAATGTTTTTTCTCCTGATGTTACTGCTGCTGTAAGATTTGAGAGTGCTGTTTTAACTCTCTGTACCTAACCTGTTTTTCAGTTTCTTTATTTTTTTGCTTGCCTGGGCCCGATCCTGCTTTTTCCAATAAACAGGTCCTTTCCATGGGTACAAGCTTTTTCCACTACCAATTTAGCAAGGAGGGTGGGCTTTTTAACTAGCCCCCACCCTTCCTGGTCCCGTTCCTTAAACATTTTCTTCAAAATTGTGAAATTACCACAATATTACTTACAAAAAAACAAAACAAACAAACAAACATAAACCACACTGCACTGCCCAAACTCCTATATCCTTCAGAGTTTGATTTAACAGAACAAGATCTGTATCTTATGTTTTTAACCCACTCTGGGCCAGAGGGAGAGACGCTAAGCCTCCCTCTGTATTACTCGGTCTGCTACCACCGAGGGTTCATACACCAATTATACAAATCCTTCCCCGGATCAGAGTGAGAAACACTAAGTTCTCCTCTTTAGCTCAGTCTTGCTACGGCTGAGGGTGTATGTACCTCTATAACACAATTTAAACCTAAACTCCTATATCCTTCAGAGTTGGGTTAATCCTTCCCCGGATTATGTACCTTTATAACACAATTTAAACCTAAACTCCTATATCCTTCAGAGTTTGGTTAATTAACTGAAAGTTTACACTCTTTTTCCTCTAGTGCCAGGCTTGCTAAAGCTGGCGGTGTGCACACCAGTTTTATAATAACTGTGGATTCTATGCTTGCTCCCCCTTTCGCATTCTCCACCAATAATGTTGTCCCACAAACTTACACAGGATCGTTTTAGGGGTCAAGACAAA
>NW_020700316.1:0-1888 GCF_002925995.2 Terrapene triunguis | reverse complement strand
CACAAGTCTCATTGACTTCCAATGGAACACATGCACTAAATCACAGAAGCACTTTTGAAAATCCCATCCTTTGTCTTGTGCTGGGCTCCGAATTCACAAACACAGGCTGAGCGGAATGAACAGTTTTCACAGCTGTTCACATACCTAACATTTAAGATTTTGATGAAAATATGGAGATTTGCTACTCTCAGCAGACTATCCCACCTTCAGATAATGATACTTAGCAAGCAATACTATCCCCATCGTACCAAGGGAGCCAAGACGGGTCAAATAGCTTTTCTAACTGCATGTAAATGGTAGAAGTGGGACTAGAATCTATGCCTTCTCACTCCTAGCCACTGCCATGCCCCCCCCCAACCACATCCTCTGTCTAAAATAAAAAGCAGCTTTTAGATCATTTAATTTAAACAAACGAGGTGCACAATATGCTGTGCCATCACTGCAGTGCATGCCAGGGTGCATGTAACTTTGTATGCAATGTAGCTTGTTTTAAGACTCAAGTTGAAACGGGTAATTACTTGAGGAAGGTAGCAATAATTGGCTTTGCTAGCAGGCACAAGCAGAAATGATTGCCTGGAGCTCCACTTGAAAGGAAAAAAGCAAAGAGCAGTCAGCAACAGGAAGAGGTGGTCCCTGCCAGCAGACTTTCCCATAAAGAAGAGGTGTCGGCGTTTGGCAGGTTAATTGAATGTTTACAGGAACAAGCTGACACAAAAATACATTTTCCTTTGTATGGCTCGGAGAAGCTGACCTTTGAACACAACATATGAAGCAATGGCAGTATGGGAGAGTGGTTAGGAAAACACCATATGTATGGGGTAAGCTACAGTCAAGAGGCTTAATCTAATTTCCACTGAGTTTGCCTATAGTCAGTTCTCAAGAGGCTGAGGTGCCAGCTGAGAAATGCTCTTATGTTCCCGCTGTTAATTGCAAGATTGGTGGCCTTGTACCTAATGAAATTCTGGTGGACAGCTGAAACTTAATTAGTCACCAGTCTCCCCTATATACCAAAACCTGTTTAAATGATATTGCTGGACCACTTTTGGCACAGTTAGTTCTGGACTTGTATTTGGTAGAGCAGGACCCTCAGGAGATTGGCAGGAAGGTGGTGGGGCTGTGCTGTTTGCATCAAACCTGAAGTGCAGATAGTCTCCTGCTCTCAGATGGATTAAATGCAGCACTATGCATTCATCTTGTGAGAGAGCTCCAGGACAGGGATATGTTAAAACTAGTTCTGGTGCACTGACTGCCCCCTCTATTGCAGTCTCTGCATGAACTGACGAAGTTCGCCTCATCAGTTCCTATATTCACTGGAGGCACCAAGGCTAATGGTGCTTAATGACTAACATCTGCATGGATGATGAATCCTTAGATTCAGTTCAAGGTTTCATGCCCACCATGGTGATCTATGATTATACTATGTGGTTACTGGTTCATTCAAACAGCTACACACACTATTGATTGGAGTTAGATAGGAGGTCAAACAGTTGGAAGTTAGACCAATTTCCTGGACTGACCACTGTCTCCTGTATTTTGAGACTGGAGTGCAAGCTACCCTGTTGGGAGGAGGGAGCTGTTTTAATGGCCTGCCCTCAAGGTCAATGGAAACTACAGAAGGCCCTGAGGGAAGACACCATTCCTCAACAGATCATTCTATGAAGGATTCAGTAAGATGTCCTAGCAAATCTTTTACAACTGCTACAGTTCCTATGAAAGCCTTTTAAAACTTGTCTGTGACTAGGAGTTTGCAACTCTTTTTTTCAGATGTGGACATTGTAGGCTCAAGACTTGCTTACTTGAAAGATTGCCTCCCTCGCCGCATGATATTGTCAACCCTTCAGAGAGGCAATTGAGATGAAACCCTCTCAGTATAAAAGAGAGAAGATGC
>NW_020700315.1:0-1602 GCF_002925995.2 Terrapene triunguis | reverse complement strand
ACAATGGTACAGGATAACTAAAAACAATTTCATTCATGAGTCCTACACCATGCCCCCTCCCCAACCACATCCTCTGTCTAAAATAAAAAGCAGCTTTTAGACCATTTAACTTAAACAAACGTGGTTTGAGGTGCACAATATGCTGTGCCATCACTGCAGTGCATGCCAGGGTGCATGTAACTTTGTATGCAATGTAGCTTGTTTTAAGACTCAAGTTGAAACGGGTAATTACTTGAGGAAGGTAGCAATAATTGGCTTTGCTAGCAGGCACAAGCAGAAATGATTGCCTGGAGCTCCACTTGAAAGGAAAAAAGCAAAGAGCAGTCAGCAACAGGAAGAGGTGGTCCCTGCCAGCAGACTTTCCCATAAAGAAGAGGTGTCGACGTTTGGCAGGTTAATTGAATGTTTACAGGAACAAGCTGACACAAAAATACATTTTCCTTTGTATGGCTCGGAGAAGCTGACCTTTGAACACAACATATGAAGCAATGGCAGTATGGGAGAGTGGTTAGGAAAACACCATATGTATGGGGTAAGCTACAGTCAAGAGGCTTAATCTAATTTCCACTGAGTTTGCCTATAGTCAGTTCTCAAGAGGCTGAGGTGCCAGCTGAGAAATGCTCTTATGTTCCCGCTGTTAATTGCAAGATTGGTGGCCTTGTACCTAACGAAATTCTGGTGGACAGCTGAAACTTAATTAGTCACCAGTCTCCCCTATATACCAAACCTGTTTAGATGATATTGCTGGACCACTTTTGGCGCAGTTAGTTCTGGACTTGTATTTGGTAGAGCAGGACCCTCAGGAGATCGGCAGGAAGGTGGTGGGGCTGTGCTGTTTGCATCAAACCTGAAGTGCAGATAGTCTCCTGCTCTCAGCTGGATTAAATGCAGCACTATGCATTCATCTTGTGTGAGAGCTCCAAGACAGGGATATGTTAAAACTAGTTCTGGTGCACTGACTGCCCCCTCTATTGCAGTCTCTGCATGAACTGATGAAGTTCGCCTCATCAGTTCCTATATTCACTGGAGGCACCAAGGCTAATGGTGCTTAATGACTTTAACATCTGCATGGATGATGAATCATTAGATTCAGTTCAAGGTTTCATGCCCACCATGGTGATCTATGATTATATTATGTGGTTACTGGTTCATTCAAACAGCTACACACACTATTGATTGGAGTTAGATAGGAGGTCAAACAGTTGGAAGTTAGACCAATTTCCTGGACTGACCACTGTCTCCTGTATTTTGAGACTGGAGTGCAAGCTACCCTGTTGGGAGGAGGGAGCTGTTTTAATGGCCTGCCCTCAAGGTCAATGGAAACTACAGACGGCCCTGAGGGAAGACACCATTCCTCAACAGATCATTCTATGAAGGATTCAGTAAGATTCCTAGCAAATCTTTTACAACTGCTACAGTTCCTATGAAAGCCTTTTAAAACTTGTCTGTGACTAGGAGTTTGCAACTCTTTTTTTCAGATGTGGACATTGTAGGCTCAAGACTTGCTTACTTGAAAGATTGCCTCCCTCGCCGCATGATATTGTCAACCCTTCAAAGAGGCAATTGAGATGAAACCCTCTCAGTATAAAAGAGAGAAGATGC
>NW_020700314.1:0-1333 GCF_002925995.2 Terrapene triunguis | reverse complement strand
TATTAATAACAAAAATTAACAACAAAATGACTATTAGAGAACCTAACCAAAAAAAAAATAAACCTGATGCACTGGGGACCAAAGTCCTTTGGACACAAATTGGATGGACATGGGGGAAGTAGAGAGAGGAAAAGACATTTGCCCTGTCTAGTGTAGTATCCCCTCTTTTTCTGGACCCAATGCTAGCACAGGACACCACTAGAGACAGACACAGAACATGCAACACAGAACACTGAACACAGACTTTGTCATGACACTATAACCATGGTATTTTATAACTTTTCAGCTGGTACCAGCTCCCCTGATGTTCTGGTTTAGAGCCTGCAAGATAAAAGCTTGGAAACAAATTAGCACAGTGCTTTCACCATGGCAGAACCTGCTTAGTTTCTGCCACAGTGTGTTTGGTACTTGGGGCTGCATAAATGCTAATTAAGTGATGCATTTCTTGTGAGTGTAAATCCTCCCTTTCTCTCAGTAAAAGGGCGTTAACACTTCATCTAGAAAAAAAAATTTATGTTTTAAAATCTCTAGCCATTTTGCCATAGCCTGGAGATCTGAGGCAGAAGCAGGCACTGTTGTTAACTGTTTCAATGGCATTTTGGCCCTGGGAGGAGGAATTTACCCAAATATTTTAAATATCCCCCTTCCCAATCTCCAGAGGGGTCCCAAAGGTCTGCCCCCTTCTGGGGTCTCAAATGTTTCTTCTCCTGATGTTACTGCTGCTGTAAGATTTGAGAGTGCTGTTTTAACTCTCTGTACCCAACCTGTTTTTCAGTTTTTCTATCTGTTGCTTGCCAGGGCCCGATCCTGCTTTTTCCAATAAACAGTTTCTTTCCATGGGCACAAGCCTTGTTTCACTACTAATTTAGCAAGGAGGGTGCGCTTTCCAACTAGCCCCCACCCTTCCTGGTCCCATTCCTTAAACATTTTCTTCAAAATTGTGAAATTACCACAATATTACTTACAAAAAAAACAAAACAAAACAAACAAACATAAACCACACTACACTGCCCAAACTCCTATATCCTTCAGAGTTTGGTTTAACAGAACAAGATCTGTATCTTATGTTTTTAACCCACTCTGGGCCAGAGGGAGAGACGCTAAGCCTCCCTCTGTATTACTCGGTCTGCTACCACCGAGGGTTCATACACCAATTATACAAATCCTTCCCCGGATCAGAGTGAGAAACACTAAGTTCTCCTCTTTAGCTCAGTCTTGCTACGACTGAGGGTGTATGTACCTCTATAACACAATTTAAACCTAAACTCCTATATCCTTCAGAGTTGGGTTAATCCTTCCCCGGATTATGTACCTTTATAACACAATTTAAACC
>NW_020700313.1:0-1874 GCF_002925995.2 Terrapene triunguis | reverse complement strand
TGACACTATAACCATGGTATTTTATAACTCTTCAGCTGGTACCAGCTTTTCTGATGTTCTGGTTCAGAGCCTGAAAGATAAAAGCTTGGAAACAAATTAGCACAGTGCTTTCACCATGGCAGAACCTGCTTAGTTTCTGCCACAGTGTGTTTGGTACTTGGGGCTGCATAAATGCTAATTAAGTGATGCATTTCTTGTGAGTGTAAATCCTTCCTTTTTTTTAGTAAAAGGGCGTTAACACTTTATTTAGAAAAAAAAATTTATGTTTTAAAATTTTTAGCCATTTTGCCATAGCCTGGAGATCTGAGGCAGAAGCAGGCACTGTTGTTAACTGTTTCAATGGCATTTTGGCCCTGGGAGGAGGAATTTACCCAAATATTTTAAATATCCCCCTTCCCAATCTCCAGAGGGGTCCCAAAGGTCTGCCCCCTTTTGGGGTCTCAAATGTTTTTTTTCCTGATGTTACTGCTGCTGTAAGATTTGAGAGTGCTGTTTTAACTCTCTGTACCTAATCTGTTTTTCAGTTTCTTTATTTTTTTGCTTGCCTGGGCCCGATCCTGCTTTTTTCAATAAACAGGTCCTTTTCATGGGTACAAGCTTTTTTCACTACCAATTTAGCAAGGAGGGTGGGCTTTTTAACTAGCCCCCACCCTTCCTGGTCCCGTTCCTTAAACATTTTCTTCAAAATTGTGAAATTACCACAATATTACTTACAAAAAAACAAAACAAACAAACAAACATAAACCACACTGCACTGCCCAAACTCCTATATCCTTCAGAGTTTGATTTAACAGAACAAGATCTGTATCTTATGTTTTTAACCCACTCTGGGCCAGAGGGAGAGACGCTAAGCCTCCCTCTGTATTACTCGGTCTGCTACCACCGAGGGTTCATACACCAATTATACAAATCCTTCCCCGGATCAGAGTGAGAAACACTAAGTTCTCCTCTTTAGCTCAGTCTTGCTACGGCTGAGGGTGTATGTACCTCTATAACACAATTTAAACCTAAACTCCTATATTCTTCAGAGTTGGGTTAATTCTTCCCCGGATTATGTACCTTTATAACACAATTTAAACCTAAACTCCTATATCCTTCAGAGTTTGGTTAATTAACTGAAAGTTTACACTCTTTTTCCTCTAGTGCCAGGCTTGCTAAAGCTGGCGGTGTGCACACCAGTTTTATAATAACTGTGGATTCTATGCTTGCTCCCCCTTTCGCATTCTCCACCAATAATGTTGTCCCACAAACTTACACAGGATCGTTTTAGAGGTCAAGACAAAGATGCCACATTTATTATTAATCTGTAACTATTAGCAAATACCTTAATGCTTACACACATACACTCGCACACACACACACACACACACACACACACACCAAAATGTTCTGCAGCTGCTGGATAGTTACCAGTCCTGATTGCAGTTTGAGTTCGCAGCTTGGGATCGTAGCTCATGACAGCTAACTGGCCAGGAAAGCTGAGCACGAGGAGGAGCCGGGTCTCTGTCGGGCGCGCACCGATGCTCCTTGATGTTGATAGCAGAACGTTACCCAAAGTCTCTCATCTCACCCTTCCTTTTTTATAGGAGTTTAGTTTGGATTTAAAGTTTCTAGGTCTCGCTGTGTCACGCCGCCTCTGGGTTTGGTGCTTGATCACCCGTCAATTGCAGGCGTGACTGTCAGTCTGGGACCTGGCTTTGATCTTCCTTCTGTTGTTTCTTTTTAGGGTGGATGCTTCTTGCTTGAGTTAGGGCTGTTGTCTAGTTCTTCAGCCGTTGGTATTTGAACTTTATCTCATCAGGACGGGCTGGTGCTGGAGGTTGATTTTATCACCCATGCACACCTCATTCACATATCTCAACTAGACTAATCAA
>NW_020700312.1:0-1542 GCF_002925995.2 Terrapene triunguis | reverse complement strand
GTCATGCAAGGTTAAGCTGATTTGGACTTAAACTAACATTTAGTTGCTAAAATGTTGCAGAATTTCCTATTTTTAACAGTTGTTTTTAAGAGGTTTTTGGGGACCTGAAAGATGGGGCCCTACAATCATGGGCCAAGGTTTTACAGGTTATGGGGGCCCAAGAACTACCCTTTAGGGCTTGGGGAAGTAGAACCAGAGTGCATAGAGGAAAATGTGGAATTAACAATACAAGCAAATGTAACTAACAATACAAATGTATTAATAACAAAAATTAACAACAAAATGACTATTAGAGAACCTAACAAAAAATAAACCTGATGCACTGGGGACCAAAGTCCTTTGGACACAAGTGGTGATTGATAAATTGGATGGACATGGGGGAAGTAGAGAGAGGAAAAGACATTTGCCCTGTCTAGTGTAGTATCCCCTCTTTTTCTGGACCCAATGCCAGCACAGGACACCACTAGAGACAGACACAGAACATGCAACACAGAACACTGAGCACAGACTTTGTCATGACACTATAACCATGGTATTTTATAACTCTTCAGCTGGTACCAGCTCTCCTGATGTTCTGGTTTAGAGCCTGCAAGATAAAAGCTTGGAAACAAATTAGCACAGTGCTTCCACCATGGCAGAACCTGCTTAGTTTCTGCCACAGTGTGTTTGGTACTTGGGGCTGCGCAAATGCTAATTAAATTGTGCATTTTTTTGTGAGTGTAAATTTTTCCTTTCTCTCAGTAAAAGGGCATTAACACTTCATTTAGAAAAAAATTTCTGTTTTAAAATCTTCAGCCATTTTGCCATAGCCTGGAGATCTGAGGCAGAAGCAGGCACTGTTGTTAACTGTTTTAATGGCATTTTGGCCCTGGGAGGAGGAATTTACCCAAATATCCCAAATATCCCCCTTCCCAATCTCCAGAGGGGTCCCAAAGGTCTGCCCCCTTCTGGGGTCTCAAATGTTTCTTTTTCTGATGTTACTGCTGCTGTAAGATTTGAGAGTGCTGTTTTAACTCTCTGTACCCAACCTGTTTTCAGTTTTTTTATCTGTTGCTTGCCTGGGCCCGATCCTGCTTTTTCCAATAAACAGTTTCTTTCCATGGGCACAAGCCTTGTTTCACTACTAATTTAGCAAGGAGGGTGCGCTTTCCAACTAGCCCCCACCCTTCCTGGTCCCGTTTCTTAAACATTTTCTTCAAAATTGTGAAATTACCACAATATTACTTACAAAAAAACAAAACAAAACAAACAAACATAAACCACACTACACTGCCCAAACTCCTATATCCTTCAGAGTTTGGTTTAACAGAACAAGATCTGTATCTTATGTTTTTAACCCACTCTGGGCCAGAGGGAGAGACGCTAAGCCTCCCTCTGTATTACTCGGTCTGCTACCACCGAGGGTTCATACACCAATTATACAAATCCTTCCCCGGATCAGAGTGAGAAACACTAAGTTCTCCTCTTTAGCTCAGTCTTGCTACGGCTGAGGGTGTATGTACCTTTATAACACAATTTAAACCTAAACTCCTATATCCTTCA
>NW_020700311.1:0-1247 GCF_002925995.2 Terrapene triunguis | reverse complement strand
CATAGACCCCATCTATCTATCTATCTATCTATCTATCTATCTATCTACAAGCAAGCAGGTTAGTCCTATAGGCTACATCTCTTCTCTGGCTGGAGTCTTTACTTTCTGGGACGTGTGTTTTAGCAGCTCCTTTAATGAGGAGTGTCTGGCTGTGTGTGTTCCCAGCAGAGATTGGGATTGTCAAATCCCTCCTAAGCAGAGTGTCCTGCACCTTTGAGCCCCTGGGGAGCCGCCCTCGGGATTTTACTGCTTTAAAATGGGCTGGGGTAAAAGTCATCCAATCTTCCTTGTGACAAATGTCCCACGAATTCCTCTCCTCCCCCTTGTTTTCTTTCCCCTGAGCAGGGTGTCCCGTTGCCAAACCGGACGTGATCTCGCAGCTGGAACGAGGGGAGGAGCCGTGGGTCCCGGATCTCCAGGGCTCTGAGGAAGGAGAGATCCCGAGAGGCGCCTGCGCAGGTGAGGGATCATTAAACCAATTCAAAAACTCTCAGTGCCTAAAGGAAAGAGCTGGGACTCCCTAGAAAAGCCTTGTGAGCTCTTGGGATTCAGGAGTATCCCCAGGAGGCTTTGTACCCTATGGGCAGCGATCGCTCACGGCTTCCTACCCATCCTCACTGGCAGCAGCTCCCTCCCTCATGGGATGCGGAGGCAGAATCGTTCCCCTCCTCTCTCCCCTATAGGGAAGGGTTTTGCAGAATTCAGCTATTAGGTTTTTTCCTGTCTCTTCAGCTCTAATTTCAGTTTCTTTCCCTGTTCCACCCGTTTCTGAGATTTCTCCCTCTGTCCCAGCAGGGGATGCGATGGTGAGTGAGAATGAGGAGCAGGAAGATGATGAGCACGTGGAAGCACACGGGGGATTATCGCAAGGATCCAAGGGGAATGTGTCCAGGCGTTGTGTGCAGGGAAAAGCCTCTGAGAGCCAGCAGAGTCCAGAGAGAGACCAAGGAAACCAGCCCAGGGAGAAAGTGGGCAAATCCATTAATTGTCAGCGAATTCACCAGGACTTCAAGGAAATCACAGCCCAGCAGAGAACCCTCACAGGAGAGAGAAAAAACACATGCACTGAGTGTGGGAAACACTTCATTCTGAACTCCACCCTTATTAAACATCAGAGGATCCACACAGGAGAGCACCCCTACGAATGCTGTGAGTGCGGGAAACAGTTCAGTGAGAAATCAAACCTTATTAAACATCAGGCAAACCACACCCAAGAGCGACCCTATGAGTGCCGTGAGTGCGGGAAA
>NW_020700310.1:0-1288 GCF_002925995.2 Terrapene triunguis | reverse complement strand
ACCCCATCTATCTATCTATCTATCTATCTATCTATCTATCTATCTATCTATCTATCTATCTATCTATCTATCCACAGACACCCTCTCTATCTATCTATCTACAAGCAAGCAGGTTAGTCCTATAGGCTACATCTCTTCTCTGGCTGGAGTCTTTACTTTCTGGGACGTGTGTTTTAGCAGCTCCTTTAATGAGGAGTGTCTGGCTGTGTGTGTTCCCAGCAGAGATTGGGATTGTCAAATCCCTCCTAAGCAGAGTGTCCTGCACCTTTGAGCCCCTGGGGAGCCGCCCTCGGGATTTTACTGCCTTAAAATGGGCTGGGGTAAAAGTCATCCAATCTTCCTTGTGACAAATGTCCCACAAATTCCTCTCCTCCCCCTTGTTTTCTTTCCCCTGAGCAGGGTGTCCCGTTGCCAAACCGGACGTGATCTCGCAGCTGGAACGAGGGGAGGAGCCGTGGGCCCCGGATCTCCAGGGCTCTGAGGAAAGAGAGATCCCGAGAGGCGCCTGCGCAGGTGAGGGATCATTAAACCAATTCAAAAACTCTCAGTGCCTAAAGGAAAGAGCTGGGACTCCCTAGAAAAGCCTTGTGAGCTCTTGGGATTCAGGAGTATCCCCAGGAGGCCTTGTACCCTATGGGCAGCGATCGCTCACGGCTTCCTACCCATCCTCACTGGCAGCAGCTCCCTCCCTCATGGGATGCGGAGGCAGAATCGTTCCCCTCCTCTCTCCCCTATGGGGAATTCAGCTATTAGGTTTTTTCCTGTCTCTTCAGCTCTAATTTCAGTTTCTTTCCCTGTTCCACCCGTTTCTGAGATTTCTCCCTCTGTCCCAGCAGGGGATGCGATGGTGAGTGAGAATGAGGAGCAGGAAGATGGTGAGCACGTGGAAGCACACGGGGGATTATCGCAAGGATCCAAAGGGAATGTGTCCAGGCGTTGTGTGCAGGGAAAAGCCTCTGAGAGCCAGCAGAGTCCAGAGAGAGACCAGGGAAACCAGCCCAGGGAGAAAGTGGGCAAATCCATTAATTGTCAGCGAATTCACCAGGACTTCAAGGAAATCACAGCCCAGCAGAGAACCCTCACAGGAGAGAGAAAAAACACATGTACTGAGTGTGGGAAACACTTCATTCTGAACTCCACCCTTATTAAACATCAGAGGATCCACACAGGAGAGCACCCCTACAAATGCTGTGAGTGCGGGAAACAGTTCAGTGAGAAATCAAACCTTATTAAACATCAGACAAACCACACCCAAGAGCGACCCTATGAGTGCCGTGAGTGCGGGAAA
>NW_020700309.1:0-1175 GCF_002925995.2 Terrapene triunguis | reverse complement strand
CGACATGGTCTTATTTTAATCCGATAACGTCACACCCCCTCTTTGGGGCTGCGGTTGCTCTGCTCCTCCTGTCATGGACTCACAGATCATGCCCACTCTTGTCCCCGTGCGGTCCGTGGGGGGTGCCCCTTTCACTGAGACAGCCCTTCTCGGGGGTCCACTCTCTCTCGGGGTTAGGCCCCTCCACCTCCTGGAGCCGCACCTCTCTGAGCCTTAGCACGTCTGTCTTTGCCGTGGGCCCCCTCAGGGAGTCCCCTCGCTCTGGACCCCCGGGGCCTCTACCTCCCGAAGGGGTTGATGCCACCCTGTTCTCTAGACCGGAGTGACTCTCAGCCAGCGTAAAACAGGAGGGGTTATTGAGCGTTGAACACAGAACAGGAAACTCTCAGGGCCTCAGGCCTGGCCTCCCTCAGCACAGCACACCCCAGTCTCCCCTGCATCCAGGTGGGTTCTGCCTGCCCCCCCTCTCCAGCCCCGAGCCCCCCTGCTTCCCAACTGGGCATCTGAGCTCACCGGCCCCAAGCCCCACCTCTGTCCATTGTCTTCTCTCCAGGGAAACAGGGTTGTAAACAGGGTGGCCTGGGCCTCCTCTCCTCTCAGCCCTCCTCTGGCCCCCTCTGCCTGGAACGGTCTGGTCAGGTCACTGGGGTCCTCTCTTCGCAGCCCATTGTCCTTCCACTGGCCAGAACTGGCTACGACTCCTGAGCTGGGCCTCCCGGTCGCCAGGTTACCAGTCGCTGGGGTGTCCATCCTCCAGGCCATCGGCTGGGGTCCCAAGTTCCCTCTCCGGTCCTCTGTACCAACAAACTCCCTCTCCCCTCACCTCGTTAAACCAGTAACCCCCAGGGACACCGAGTTCCACCCACTCTGCATGCAACCCGCTGGAAAACACGGAAAAAACCCACACAAACCCCCCAAGTCGTCACACCTCCCCATCCAGGGTATCAAAGTCCCACTGGACGATGACCCCAGGCAGCCTCCTGCTCCGCTGCCCACTCTGTGCCACTGCCCCGTGGCTCGTAGGGGAAGCCCGGCCTGTCTGCTACTCCAGGGTCCAGCTCAGGGACTTACAACCACCAGCCAACCTTTGTCCCGTCTCAAACCTGGGCTGCTTCCTCCCCATCAGGGTCCTTCTCCACCCTCCTTGGGGCCCCTTCCCTCGGGGCCGGCACCCA
>NW_020700308.1:0-1429 GCF_002925995.2 Terrapene triunguis | reverse complement strand
AAGTGTGCTTTGATGGGCGACTCAACTTGAATAGTTCCTTCACAGTCCACTGGCTAGTCGCCTTGTGGTTGTTACCACAAGAGCAAACATTTGAAATACAGGTACATGGTTAATATTCATAACTTCAGATACAAAAATGATTCATGCAACCACAGTCACCCAATCATAACCTCTCCATACACACCTCACTGGGATACTTTGTACAAAATTTGTTGAAATTATATAACGGTAGCAACAATGATCGACATGGTCTTATTTTAATCCAATAACGTCACACCCCCTCTTTGGGTCTGCGGTTGCTCTGCTCCTCCTGTCACGGACGCACAGATCATGCCCACTCTTGGCCCCGTGCAGTCCGTGGGGGGTGCCCCTTTCAGTGCGACAGCCCTTCTCAGGGGTCCACTCTCTCTCAGGGTCAGGCCCCTCCACCTCCTGGAGCCGCACCTCTCTGAGCCTTAGCACACCTGTTTCTTGCCATGGTCCCCCTCAGGGAATCCACTCGCTCTGGACCCCCAGGGCCTCCACCCCCCAAAGGGGTTGATGCAAGCCTGTTCTCTAGACCGGAGCGACTCTCAGCCAGCGTAAAACAGGAGGGGTTATTGAGCGTTGAACACAGCACAGGAAACTCTCAGGGCCTCAGGCCTGGCCTCCCTCAGCACAGCACATCCCAGTCTCCCTGCATCCAGGTGGGTCTGCCTGCTCCCCCTCTCCAGTCCTGAGGCCCCCTGCTTCCCAGCTGGGCATCTGAAATCACCGGCCCCAAGCCCCACCTCTGTCCATTGTCTTCTCTCCAGGTAAACAGGGTCATAAACAGGGTGGCCTGGGCCTCCTCTCCTCTCCGCCCTCCTCTGGCCCCCTCTGCCTGGAACAGTCTGGTCAGGTCACTGGGGTCCTCTCTTCGCAGCCCATTGTCCTCCCACTGGCCAGAACTGGCTGCGACTCCTGAGCTAGGCCTCCCGGTCACCAGGTCACCAGTCACTGGGGTATCCATCCTCCCAGCCATCGGCTGGGGTCCCAAGTTCCCTCTCCAGTCCTCTGTACCAACAAACTCCCTCTCCCCTCACCTCGTTAAACCAGTAACCACCAGGGACACTGAGTCCCACCCCCTCCGGATGCAACCGGCTGGAAAACATGGAAAAAACCCACACAAACCCCCCAAGTCATCACACCTCCCCATCCAGGGTATCAAAGTCCCACTGGACGACAGCCCCAGGCAGCCTCCTGCTCTGCTGCCCGCTCTGTGCCACTGCCCCCGTGGCTGGTAGGGGAAGCCCGGCCTGTCTGCTACTCCAGGGTCCAGCTCAGGGACCTACAACCACCAGTCAACCTTTGTCCCGTCCCAAACCTGGGCTGCTTCCTCCCCATCAGGGTCCTTCTCCACTCTCCTTGGGGCCCCTTCCCTCGGGGCCGGCACCCAGGGCATCTGTTC
>NW_020700307.1:0-1453 GCF_002925995.2 Terrapene triunguis | reverse complement strand
ATCCCAGGAAAGGCCATTCAGTGTAGACAGGCATCTCCCCAGGTCCACTGTGACCGAAGTGTGCTTTGATGGGCGACTCAACTTGAATAGTTCCTTCACAATCTGCTGGCTAGTCGCCTAGTGGTTGTTACCACAGGAGCAAACATTTGAAATACAGGTACATGGTTAATATTCATAACTTCAGATACAAAAATGATTCATGCAACCACAGTCAGCCAATCATAACCTCTCCATACACACCTCACTGGGATACTTTGTACAAGATTTGTTGAAATTATATAACGGTAGCAACAATGATCGACATGGTCTTATTTTAATCCGATAATGTCACACCCCCTCTTTGGGGCTGCGGTTGCTCTGCTCCTCCAGGACTCACAGATCGTGCCCACTCTTGGCCCTGTGCAGTCCGTGGGGGGTGCCCCTTTCAGTGAGACAGCCCTTCTCGGGGGTCCACTCTCTCCCGGGGTTAGGCCCCTCTGCCTCCTGGAGCCGCACCTCTCTGAGCCTTAGCACGCCTGTCTCTGCCGTGGGCCCCCTCAGGGAGTCCACTCGCTCTGGACCCCCAGGGCCTCCGCCCCCCAAAGGGGTTGATGTAACCCTGTTCTCTAGACCGGAGTGACTCTCAGCCAGCGTAAAACAGGAGGGTTTATTGAGCGTTGAACCCAGCACAGGAAACTCTCAGGGCCTCAGGCCTGGCCTCCCTCAGCCCAGCACATTCCAGTCTCTCTGCATCCAGGTGGGCTCTGCCTGCTCCCTCTCTCCAGCCCCGAGCCCCCCTGCTCCCAGCTGGGCATCTGAGATCACCAGCCCCAAGCCCCACCTCTGTCCATTGTCTTCTCTCCAGGGAAACAGGGTCGCCTGGGCCTCCACTCCTCTCAGCCCTCCTCTGGCCCCCTCTGCCTGGAATGGTCTGGTCAGGTCACTGGGGTCCTCTCTTCGCAGCCCATTGTCCTTCCACTGGCCAGAACTGGCTACGACTCCTGAGCTGGGCCTCCCGGTCACCCGGTCACCAGTCGCTGGGGTCTCCATCCTCCAGGCCATCGGCTGGGGTCCCAAGTTCCCTCTCCGGTCCTCTGTAACCACAAACTCCCTCTCCCCTCACCTCGTTAAACCAGTAACCCCCAGGGACACCGAGTCCCACCCCCTCCGCATGCAACCCGCTGGAAAACACGGAAAAAACCCACACAAACCCCCCAAGTCGTCACACCTTCCCATCCAGGGTATCAAAGTCCCACTGGACGACAGCCCCAGGCAGCCTCCTGCTCTGCTGCCCGCTCTGTGCCACTGCCCCCGTGGCTGGTAGGGGAAGCCCGGCCCGTCTGGTACTCCAGGGTCCAGCTCAGGGACCTACAACTACCAGCCAACCTTTGTCCCGTCCCAAACCTGGGCTGCTTCCTCCCCATCCTTCCTTCTCCACCCTCCTTGGGGCCCCTTCCCTCGGGGCCGGCACCCA